>NC_135369.1:6035102-6171681 GCF_049243985.1 Paroedura picta
TCTTTGGCATTGCCCTTCTTTGGGATTGGAATGTAAACTGACCTTTTCCAATCCTGTGGCCATTGTTGAGTTTTCCAAATTTGCTGGCATATTGAGTGTAGCACTTTTACTGCATCGTCTTTTAAGATTTTGAATAGTTCAACTGGAATGCTGTCACCACCACTAGCTTTATTGTTGCTCAGACTTCCTAAGGCCCATTTGACTTCACATTCCAGGATGTCTGGCTCCAGGTCAGTAACTACCCCACTGTGGTCATCAGGGATGTTAAGCTCGCTCTTGTATAGTTGTTCTGTATAATTTTGCCACCTTTGTTTAATCTCTTCTGCTTCTGTGAGGTCCCTACCATTTTGGTCCCTTGTCATACCCAACTTTGCATGAAACGTTCTCTTCATATCTCCAATTTTCTTGAAAAGATCTCTGGTCCTCCCCATTCTATTGTTTTCTTCTATTTGTTTGCACTGTTCATTTAAGAAGGCATTCTTATCTCTTCTAGCTTTCCTCTGAAATTCTGCATTCAATTGGGTGTATCTTTCTCTTTCTCCCTTGCCTTTCACTTCCCTTCTCTCCTTAGCTATTTGTAAAGCTTCCTCAGACAGCCATTTTGATTTCTTGCATTTCTTTTTCTTTGGGATGGTTTTAGTTGCTACCTCTTGTACAATGTTGCGAACCTCAGTCCATAGTTCTTCAGGCACTCTGTCTATCAGATCTAATTCCTTAAATCTATTTGTCACCTCTACTGTGTATTCGTCGGGGATATGATTTAGTTCATACCTGAGTGGCCTAGTGCTTTTCCCTACTTTCTTCAATTTAAGCCTAAATTTTGCAACAAGAAGCTCATGATCTGAACCACAATCAGCTCCTGGTCTTGTTTTTATTGACTGGATAGAACTTTTCCATCTTTGGCTGCAGAGCACATAGTCAATCTGATTTCTGTGTTGACCGTCTGGTGATGTCCATGTGTAGAGTCGTCTCTTGGGTTGTTGGAAAAGAGTGTTTGCTATGACCATTGTATTCTCTTGACAAAATTCTACCAGCCTGTGCCCTGCTTCATTTTGTACTCCAAGGCCAAACTTGCCTGTTATCCCGGTTATCTTTTGGCTTCCTACTTTAGCATTCCAATCCCCCATGATGATAAGCACATCATTTTTTGGTGTTGCTTCTAGAAGGTGTTGTAGGGCTTTATAGAACTGATCAACTTCATCCTCTTCAGCAGCAGTGGTTGGGGCATAGACCTGGATCACTGTGATGTTGAATGGTTTGCCTTGGATTCGAACTGAGATCATTCTGTCATTTTGGGGATTGTATCCCAAGACTGCTTTTCCTACTCTCTTATTGATTATGAAGGCTACTCCATTTCTTCTGCGAGATTCTTGTCCACAGTAGTATACCTGATGGTCATCTGAATTAAATTCACCCATTCCTGTCCATTTTAGTTCACTGATTCCTAAAATGTCGATGTTCAGTCTTCTCATTTCTTGTTTGACCACGTCCAGCTTACCTTGATTCATGGATCTGACGTTCCAGGTTCCTATGGAATAAAAATCTTTACAGCATCGAGGTACTGGGGATCCAGGTTCAAATTCTCACTCTGCGTGAAGACCACTGGGTGACGTTGGACCAGTTGGTTTCCCAGTCTTCCTTGAAATGTCATTGGGTAGGCCAAAAAGTGGGAGCTCTTTTATCCTGCCTGGAGACATGCAGAAGAAGGATGGGGCAAAATGAACCCCAGATTATGTGGTTTTGTAAATATTCCAGACCTTTGTCTGCAATTTCTTTAGTGAGCACTAGAGGTCTCTGCTGGCTTGCTTCAGGAAGAGTCCTCCTGAGAAATATGGGCAGGTCAAGAGAGAGAATTTTTTATTTTCATTGCTGTCTTTGCTTCTTTGTTGTTGTTGTTAGGTGCGAAGTCATGTCTGACCCATCATGGCCCCATGGACTTCCTGTCCTCTACCATTCCCCGGAGTCCATTTAAGTTTGCACCGACTGCTTCAGTGACTCCATCCAGCCACCTCATTCTCTGTCGTCCACTTCTTCTTTTGCCCTCGATCGCTCCCAGCATTAGGCTCTTCTCCAGGGAGTCCTTCCTTTCTTCTCATGAGGTGGCCAAAGTATTTGAGTTTCATCTTCAGGATCTGGCCTTCTAAGGAGCAGTCCGGGCTGATCTCCTCTAGGACTGACCGGTTTGTTCGCCTTGCAGTCCAAGGGACTCGCAAGAGTCTTCTCCAGCACCAGAGTTCAAAAGCCTCAATTCTTTGACGCTCGGCCTTCCTTATGGTCCAACTTTCGCAGCCATACATTGCAACTGGGAAGACCATAGCCTTGACTAAACGCACTTTTGTTGGCAGGGTGATGTCTCTGCTTTTTAGGATGCTGTCTAGATTTGCCATAGCTTTCCTCCCCAGGAGCAAGCGTCTCTTAATTTCTTTGCTGCAGCCCCCATCTGCAGTGATCTTGGAGCCCAGGAAAATAAAACCTGTCACTACCTCCATTTCTTCCCCATCTATTTGCCAGGAATTGAGAGGGCTGGATGCCACAATCTTTGCTTCTTTACATTGTTGTAAAATGTGTGTGTTTGTGTGGGGGTTGTACAGTTTTCACATGATTTTTTAAAATGGGCAACATTTGAATATGCAAGAATGTGGAGCACCAGCATGTTTAAAGAACAAAATAGTTCATTCAGTCTGTTCAAAAGCTGCCTGCCTTCATTCTTCTGTCCGGGAGGCAAGCAGGGAGGAAGTATACTTTTAAAAAGTGTGACTCTCCAAGATCTGCAGGGCCTGAAAAATGGAGCTCTTCCGCCAGGCATTTGGTTGAGGCCGGGTGGGAACCCTGGGGTATTAGATTTGGTCCTCCTCCCCTTGACCCCTTGTCTCCTGCCTCCTGCTGTGGTGGTGGATTATGCCAGGGCCTGTTTTCATCCCCCAGCCTCTACATACATATAAAGACCGATACCCGGAATATGGGGAGCGATTTTTAAAATGCCGCCATCTTGTACATGTTTTGTATTTTATATTGTTTTTACTGTTTTTTGGGTTGTTTTATTGATATTGTAACTCTGGTGCTGGGGAAGACTCTTGCGAGTCCCTTGGACTGCAAGGCGAACAAACCGGTCAGTCGATTGAGGGCAAAAGAAGAAGGGGACGACAGAGAATGAGGTGGCTGGATGGAGTCACTGAAGCAGTCGGTGCAAACTTAAATGGACTCCGGGGAATGGCAGAGGACAGGAAGGCCTGGAGGATCATTGTCCTTGGGGTCACGATGGGTCGGACACGATTTCACACCTAACAACAATAACAACAACAACATAGACCCAACCAGGAGGCAGGAAGAGACAACTTGGGGGAAAAAAACAGGAAGTTCCTAATCTAACTATGCTAAACGCACATCTCCTCTGATGCCCCCTGCAGGAGACTCTTTATATTCTGCTCAATGATGCACAGTGCAGATCGTCCGTATTCCAACAAGTTTAAAGCCCTCAGTGCCAAAAGAACTGGAACCATGCTCTGAGTCCAATGGGATTCAAAATCCAGGGCTCAAGGGTTTCTTCTTTCAAGGGAGAAGGCGGTGAGTTGGTTTTTATACCCCGCTTTTCACTACCTGAAGGAGTCTCAAAGTGGCTTCCTCCCCACAACAAGACATCCTGTGAGGTAGGTGGGGCTGAGAGAGCTCAGACAGAACTGCTCTGCAAAAACAGCTCTAAGAGAACTGTGACTGGCTCAAGGTCACCCAGCTGGCTGCACGTAGAGGAGCAGGGAATCAAACATGGCTCTACAGATTAGAGGCTGCCACTTTTAACGGTTACACCAAGAATCCCGGTGGGATTATCTGAACAGAAAACAAGGGGGAGGGCAGGCAAGGCTCACCACAAAAATGAGTTTTTGGGGGAAGGATTTCCCTAGTTTCTGAAAGCTCAAAGCAAAAGGGGGGGGTACCACAGGGCAGCATTTATGATGTTAGCAAAATTCAGGCAGAGTTCTAGAATTCTGGCCATGCAAAGATTTAAAGTTTTCAGGCAGGCAAAAAGGAGGTGTTGCCAGTTCATTTCTCCCTCAGGTTATAGGCGGAGAGTTCTGTGTTTGTGTAGCTCCGAGAGGGAATTCCTCCCCCCTTCTTGGAAAGCAAGTGGAATGTGGACGGGGCTTGTCAAAACACAGCATCTGTTGCTTGGCTCTGTGCCTACAATTGATGAAATGTTTTTATAGAATTGCCGTAAAGTGGAGAAGAGATGGTTTTTATACCCTGCTTTTCACTACCTGAAGGAGTCTCAAAGCAGCTTCCAATCGCCTTCCCTTCCTCTCCCCACAACAGAAACCTTGTGAGGTGGGGCCGAGAAAGTTCGGAGAGAACTGGGATTGGCCAATGTCCACCAGTAGGTCCCATGTGTCTCAGAGCAGATTAGAATTACCTTCCTTTCTTCTCCCTAAAACAGATACCTTGGGAGGTAGGTGAGGCTGAGAGAGCTCTGAGAAAACTGGGACTGGCCCAAGGTCCCCCGCAGCAGGCCTCAAGTGGCTTACAATTGCCTTCCTTTCCTCTCTCCACAACACACAGCTTGTGAGGTTGGTGAGGTGGAGAGAGCTCTGACAGAACTGCCCTGTGAGAACAGCTCTAACAGGACTGTGAATAGCCCAAGGTCACCCAGCGGGCTGTATGTGTAGGAGGAATGGGGAATTGAACCTGGCTCTCCAGATCAGAGGCCGGCGTTCTTAACCACGAAACCAAGCTGCCTCTTCGAGGGAGATGGGAAACAAACTTATTCAAGTCCTTTTTTGCTCTGGCCGCAAGGGAAGCAAGGCGACAGAGGCGGAAAATCAAAACCGTACCTGACGGGGAAATGACGGGGTGATCTCAGCTGACAAGTCGAAATATGGATGGGTCTGCCGGACAAACCAGCTCTTCTGGAAAATGAATGGTGCTAATGTTATTTTTTTAAAAAACAACAACATAATCCTGTCCTTTGAAGTGGCAGAATGTGTCTCTGCTTCTCTCCTTTGATCTGCTAGATCGGGCAATCAGGAAAGGAAATCCGTGACAATTTGAGACGTGAACTTGCAATAGATGTGGTCAATTTGATGTGCAAAAACAAACAAGGCTTTCAACTGTGGAATTTAAGAACCCATCAGTGGCCACGATCAGGGCTGATCAGAGCTCTTGGTGGGCCCCCCAAAGTGTATCTTATTCCCGGTCCCCCCCCGTCCGTCGTTTTTTCCGTTGTTTGTTGATGTTGGATTGAAATCAAGGGCTGTGTTTTCGAAGAACTGCTGCGTCTGTGTTTGCCAAACTCACAGACGCATTAAATTGATTGCCAGGTGGAAAAGATTGTGGCGTCTTTTCAATTATCGGCTGAACATCATGGCTCGTCTTGTCCCTGTATAGGCAAAATACAGGGCATGAAACAGATATGTGGCAATCCCAACATCTAATATAACCTCACACAACGTGCATTGGTGTTTTTACTGGTTGCGGCCTAGCTTAAGGTTTGGGTTTTCAGGTTTCCTGCCAATTGCCAGGTTCTGTGCTAGTATGTCACGTCGACACCAACCTGGAAGTCACAGTGGGTCACTCTAGGAATGGCTGAAACCCTCTGTGGTTTACCATAGAGCAAGATTTCTCAATCAGGGTTTCGTGAAACCCTGGGGTTTCTTGAGGGTCCTGGAAGGATTTCCCGAATGGGTGGGAGTTTATTTCTTAATATAGATATTAATATATCTATTATATTAATGGCCAATGATGGGCCCTAGGTGGGTGTGTCCACAGCTTGGCTTCCCAAACAGAAACAAACAGTCAAGCCATGATTCGATTGAGGGCCGATTCTGCACTTACTTTGTTTTTTCTGTTGTGGATCCTGCTGAATTCAGATCGATTTGAACTCAGGACTTCCCCTATCCCAACCCCCATTGAAACAGAAAGTGTTCTGCACTTGATTGAGGAAGCTTAGAACAGGGAGGGGAGCCAAGCGTAGTAGGAGCCTCTTTCTTTTCTTGAACGGGGGAGGGGGGGAGAGGACTGGAGACGGCAGAGGAGGGGGAATAAATCCAAGAGGCAAATCTCTGCTGAGAGAAGTTAGGGCTTCTGGAGCGCAGTCACTTTAAGACAAGCCTTGCAACAGGGAAACAGGAAGTCTTTGAACTGATGCCCTAGGCCAATCAGGGAAGACTGCTTTGCTACCAGGAGAAGGGAGTTAATTTTCAAAAAGCAGAAATCTGCACATTTACTGGTGGTTCTTCAAATATCAAGGGTTATATCCACTCCAGGATATAATGGGGGAAAGGTAGGGTCACTCTGGATCAATTACGCATGTTGCAGACGGAAAATTTAAAGCACCCCAAATCAAAATGGAAATCGAATTCAGTGTAGATGGGAGGGAATTATTCGAGCTGGGAGTGGGTAAAAAGCCCCATGCAGACTACACCCAGGGCAACTGCAGTGCATTTTTCGCAGGGCTGTTTTTAGTTCTGTTCCCAGAACCTGATTCAATGCGTTAGTCAAAATGGGCTTTAATGTCCATCGTTTGGAGAGTCAACAACAAGTGCCTCTAAGTGGAAGGAAGACATTCTGGCCTGCAGGCAGAGCAGTGACTCAACCGTGCAAAGAGAGACATTCTTACAGATTGAAATATTAAATCAGCAGGATTCATCAACATCACCATAGCATGCAGGTGGCACATTTTAAGAGAATGAATCACCTAACAGCATAGACCATAGCCACCATAGACCAATCAGTTCCAGTGTCCTCTTTTCCCACAGTGACCCATGTATGAAGCTCATACAGCAGGACATGAAGTTCCAAGTCCTGAGGGAGGACTGTGGCTCAGGGGTGGAGCATCTGCTTGGCATGCAGAAGGTCCCTGGTTCAATCCCCGGCACCCCCAGTTCTAAGGAGCAAGTAGGAGGAGATGTGAAAGACCTCGGCCTGGCTGGCAGTCAGCCTTAGTGGACCTCAATGGTTTCATTCAGAAGAAGGCAGCTTGGTGGGGTTCTCTTCCTCTGGGTGGTTGAAAGTGCCATCAAGGGGCAGGTAACTTCTGGCAATCCTGTAAAGTTATTGAAGTGGGAGATGAACAGAGATGGTTTCCTGCTGCCTCTGACTTAGGGGCCTTGGACATCCTTAGTGGCCTCTCATCCCTGCTTAGTTTCTGAGATGTGGTGAGATCAGGCTAGGCTGGACCATCAAGGTCAAGGCAAGAGACATTCAGAGGAGGTTGGCCATTGCTTGGTGGCCATGACTTCCTTGGTAGTCCCCCATCCAAGGACTAACGAGGACCAATCCTGCTTAGCTTCAGACAACTGATGATCTCAGGGACGACAAATGTGCTACAACCGAATAGGGCTTTTCAAGGCAAATAGAAATAGTTGGCCATTGCCATTGTGTAGCAACTCTGGACATTCTTGGTGGTCCCCCAGCCAAGAACGAACCAGGGCTGACCCTGCTTAGCTTCTGAGATCGGACAAGATTAGTCTACCCTGGACCATCCAGATCGGGGCTTTCCCACTGATACCCACCAGCAACTGGTATCGTTGCTGACCATTGGTCACTGCTTTGAACGTGGAAGCTCTTCAAAGCTCTTCCGAAAATTTATTTAATGGTCCCGTTCCACGCACCCCAATAGATAGATGAATAAATAACCTAGAATAAAAAATATGAGAAGAGGGCCTGTAACAAGGATTGGTAGATGATTGGAGGGAGATATCCAGCCTCAGAATCATTGGTCTAGGAATCCTAGACCTACCTTTTCTCTAGGAGTGATTGACTCTCTCCCAGACCCAGACGGCTAGCTGTCCCAGGGGATGGGTTTGTCATTCATTCATTCATTCATTCATTCATTCATTCATTCATTCATTCATTCATTCATCCATCCATCCATCCATCCATCCATCCATCCATCCATCCATCCATCCAATCAATCAATCAATCAATCAATCAATCAATCAATCAATCCATCACCCACCCATTTTGACTACCGATCAATCAATCAATCAATCAATCAATCAATCAATCAATCAATCAATCAATCAATCAATCCATCACCCACCCATTTTGACTACCGATAAGTCTATGCTGGGGATTGCAGGACCTGGGTAGACCAAAAGCTGTGAAGAAATGGGCTGTAATCTAAAGGCATATTTATGACACGGGATGAAAACCCTTGGCTGGATCCGCATTCAACTCGAATAGAACCACTTTGAGATTCCTTCAGGTAGAGAAAAGCAGCATATAAGAACCAACTCTCCTTCTCCTTCTCCTTCTCCTTCTCCTTCTCCTTCTCCTTCTCCTTCTCCTTCTCCTTCTCCTTCTCCTTCTCCTTCTCCTTCTCCTTCTCCTTCTCCTTCTCCTTCTCCTTCTCCTTCTCGAAAGGCCTGGAAGTGACAGGTGTAATTCAGGACAGGCAGCTTCTCTTTTGGCTCCCAGCCAGAAGTTTATTGTAACTTCTAATTCCTCCTCAACAAGTGCTAATTGGAAAGACAGACTGACCTAGCCACCCGTCTCGATCTCTCCCAAATTTGGTTAGTCTTGAAGAGGCTCCTGGTCTCTGGCTCATTTCTTCATAGATCAAGACTACCACAATGACCTATCTCGACGTATCGCTTCTGGACGCTGGCTCTTATCTCCTGCTGCAGACGGACGAATATCTCGATCTCCCACCTCCTATCACCGCCTAACCGTATCTGTCCAAATAATACACTTCCTTTTGTTTACTGCCCAAGCTGTCTTTCCCATTTTAATCTTTCATTCTCCCTTCCTCTCACCTGGCTGGAAACACCGGGTTCATTCCGGGTTTTCCTTACACAAACACAGAAGCATGTATTCATTGCAACAATGTTATGCAAGGTTCCTCCCCTAAGAGGAAACAGCCCAAACAAACAAGGTTGCACGGCAATAAACATGCAAGACCAACAAAACAGAAGCTTCCTGGGTGGGGCTGTGTTCATTTGGCAAGCTGTTGTAAGCCCTGGGCTTGGCTGACGGCTACCTTACATCACAGTCAAATAAGTAGGGAAATGCAGTGCAGCACAGTATAAATTCACACCATCCTGCATGGTTGGCATATAAATATCAATGTAATAAGTTCTAATATTAAATACTTTGGAGATTTCTTAGTCTTAAGATGTTCCTTTGAGGCTGCGAGTCCTTATTTGGGGGAGAAGCAACCCACCGTAGATAAATGGACATTTGAGGAAGATCTGTGTCAAAATACTTGATAGAAAAATAGCCCAAAACCTGTGAGAATTTTGATACCGAGCCAGAATTACAGCACCATGGAGATACGATAGCATTTTATGGATTGAAGGATAAAAGATTCTGGCAACAGGCCTTTTTGAGAGCCAGTTTGGTGTAGTGGTTAGTCTGGTGAGCCGGGAAAAAGTGGCATATAAGAACCAACTCTTCTTCTTCTTCAGGAATATCAGGGCTCTCTCAGCCTCACCTCCCTCACAGGGTGTCTGTTGTGGGGAGAGGAAAGGGAAGGCGACTGGAAGCCGCTTTGAGACTCCTTCGGGTAGAGAAAAGCAGCATATAAGAACCAACTCTTCTTCTTCTTCAGTAATCTCAGGGCTCTCTCAGCCTCCCTCCCTCACAGGGTGTCTGTTGTGGGGAGAGGTAAGGGAAGGCGACTGGAAGCCGCTTTGAGACTCCTTCGGGTAGAGAAAAGCAGCATATAAGAACCAACTCTTCTTCTTCAGTAATCTCAGGGCTCTCTCAGCCTCACCTCCCTCCCAGGGTGTCTGTTGTGGGGAGAGGAAAGGGAAGGCAAAACATAAGCTGCTTTGAGACTCCTTCGGATAGAGAAAAGCGGCATATAAGAACCAACTCTTCTTCTTCTTCTTCTTCTTCTTCTTCTTCTTCTTCTTCTTCTTCTTCTTCTTCTTCTTCTTCTTCTTCTTCTTCTTCTTCTTCTTCTTCTTCTTCTTCTTCTTCTAATCTCAGGGCTCTCACAGCCACCCCTCCCTCACAGGATGTCTGTTGTCAGGAGAGGAAAGGGAAGGCAGATGTAAGCCCCTTTGAGACTACTTCCGGTAAAGAAAAAGCGGAGTATAAAAGCCAACTGAACCTCTTGTGGCGCAGAGTGGTAAGGCAGCCGTCTGAAAGCTTTGCCCATGAGGCTGGGAGTTCGATCCCAGCAGCCAGCTCAAGGTTGACTCAGCCTTCCATCCTTCTGAGGTCGGAAAAATGAGTACCCAGCTTGCTGCTGGGGGGTAAAACGGTAATGACTGGGGAAGGCACTGGCAAACCACCCCGTATTGAGTCTGCCATGAAAACGCTAGAGGGCATCACCCCAAGGGTCAGACATGACTCCATGCTTGCACAGGGGATACCTTTACCTTTTAAAAGCCAACTCTTCTTCTTCCATCCCCTGATTACATCTCCCATCCCTAAAATCTCTCAGTCTCTCATCTATAAAACCGTAGATGGCAAATATTCTTGGCAGAGCTGAGGTCGTCGTTGCTGTTCTGCTGTTGGCTGCACGACAGAGGAGATGTCATTCATCTTTCATGCTGACAGGCTGCGTGGGCGGACAGGAACACGATCTGAATATCACCCTGGGAAATCTCCATGGGTGTGTTCCGCAGAGAGACACTGTCGTGTGACTGTCTATTCTTCGAGATTTCTTTCCAGGAACCCCCAAAATGCTCTCTCCCTGAGTTTCTATGGTCCTGGACTAAAAGATTATCTGCTAAAACTAACGGCAGGCTTGTGTATATCTGGACGATCCTTTGTGTTATTATTTAATTATCTTCTTATTATTTTAATCTTTTATCTACCACTCTCTGTAATACAATATTTCAATGTATCGGGCGGTTAACCTCTCAGGCTAAGAAGCTAGGTCCTGGGAGTGGAGTGGGGTGGGGTGGTGGTGAGGACAGGATCGGTGCTTGGAGGAGGGCAGGGAACAGTCCCTGTTGGCAGCAGAGGAGGGAGCCCGTAGTCATACTGCCTGTATTAAACTACGTGTAGAAGGGTCCCGGCTAGATATCAGTAAATTTTCCCCCACAGTGCATGTAGTTCAGCACTGGAATGGGCTGCCCAAGGAGATGGGGAGCTCCCCCTCACTAGCCGTCTTCGAGCAGCGGCTGGATAGAGATGTATCCTAGATGCTTGAGGCTGATCCTGCACTGAGCAGGGTTTGGGACTAGATGGCCTGCATGGCCCCTTCCCACTTTAGGGCTGATTCTGCACTTACTTCGTTTATTCCATTGTCAATCCTGCTGAATTCAGATCGATTTGAACTTGGGTCTTCCTCCCCCCTCCCCATTGAAACAGAAAAGTGTTTTGCACATGGTTAGGGTAGTTCAGAAGGGGAGGGGAGGAGCCAAGCACAGCCTCTTTCTTTCTTTCCTTGAAAAGGGGGGGGGAGAGGAGCCAAGCAGAGCGGGAGCCTCTTTCTTTTCGTGGAGGGGGGGGGGAGAGGATCGAAGAAGGCAGAGGAGGGAGAAAAAAATCCATGACTGACAGGCACTGAGAGAAATTAGGGGCTTCTCCTTTAAAGCCAGCTTGTTACATGGGTAGCTTTGGCCAATTAGGGAATCTCTACCATGGAGCAGAGCCCAGTTTCAAAACAGCCTGCTTTCTCAATCCGAATCTTGAAATATTTAGCATTAAAAGCACACTAAGATATTGCACAATAAAGGTAGGGTCACTCTGGATCAATCCTTCTTGTTGCAGAAGGAAAATTTAAATCCCCCCAAATCAAAATGGAAATCACATTCTGTGTAGATGGCAGGGACTGAATCGACCTGGGATTGGAATAAAAGCTCCGTGCAGTTTACACCCAGGATTCTAGGAGTCTAGTTCAGCAGTGGAAGGGGCTGCCTGAGGAGGTGGTCAGCTCCCCCTTGGTGGCAGTCTTCAAGCAGTGGCTGGACAATGGATTCTTTAGACCAGCCTTTCTTGAGTTTTTAACCATTGAGGAACCTAGGAAGTGCAGAATATGTTTGTGAAGCACAGCTGTGTATATGTCTACCTGGGGCCCCTCCCCTTCCCATCCCCTGCTGGACCATCATTGGCCATTTTGGGAAGGGGGCGGGTCGATGACCATATATGGTCATATCACCCAATAAATGTTTAACAAGCCTGATTTAGACCTATCCGGCATTGAACATATTTCTGTCTCTGTAACCTGTAACCTGCCACCCCCTTGAACCTTCACATAATCAGCTCCTCCATCGGATGGCTATCCAGTCTCTGTTTAAAAATCTCCAAAGATGGAGAACCCATCACCTCCCGAGGAAGCCTGTTCCACTGTGGAACCGCTCTGACTGTCAGGAACTTCTTCCAGATGTTGAGACGGAATTTAGAATCATAGAGTCCTAGAGTTGGGACATCATGTGTTATCTAGTCCAACCCCCTGCACTCCCAACCCTCTCACTCCTCCACTGTCATCTGCCACTGCCTTGAATCTTCACAGAATCACCCTCTCCATCATATGGCTCTCCAGCCATACAGGCAAGGTGCAGGAGTGTGAGTCCAGCTGTGTGAGGCAGAACGGTTCTCCGAATTTTTTTGCAGAGCCCAGACTGAGGCCGCTGTTTATGATTAGCTTTTTGTCAGCCTTAAAAAGAGGTGGGGGTCAGGAGCCCACATTGCTGGCTGCATCTTTCTTACCGAACCGGCCCCTCCAGATACTGCTCTCCGACTTTGTCGACCCTGATTCTGTCCGAATTCCCAGATTTTCTGCCATGATTTGAATTCTGTTATAGATGGGTTTTGTGCCTGCTAAGTGATGCTTTGACCTGTCATGCCTTGATGTAACACAGACGCTCTGGTTTGACACCCCAAGGTTGTTTCCTGTTATTATGGTTTACAACTCCCTATCCACCCCACACATTCCTACCTTGCCCTTTTGTCGTGTCCCTTAGTTCCCAGGTCCGATGTCCCAACTGATTATTTCTGTTTCGTCTCCTTTGAACTGCCCCAATCTTGCATTCCAATGGGGGGGGGGGAGAAATGAACCCCTATATCCAGTTCCTCATGTTGTGGTGGTCCCCAACCCCTAAAATTATGCAAGGGTTCTTTCACAGAAATTAAACCAAAACTGACCCATGGCGTGAAGATCCCTTGTTCATGATTGTATATAAATTGTGTTTTTTTCCAGGGTTTCTCGGTTCAGTTCTGCCTCTTGTCCCACCATGCTGATCTCGCTGTTTCCCGCTGCTCCACACAGATGAACGCTCTATCTCGATCGACCCCACAAGACTGTTGTGTGAATGGTACCCCCCGCCCCGGCCAAGCTGCTTGCCCTGCCGAGACCCCTGTGAAAGGGTCATTCGACCGTCAAAAGGGTCCCGATCCCCAGGCTGAGAACCACTGCCCTACATGGTCTGTTCCATGCTTTATTCCTCGGTTTTGACTTTGCCTTCAATGTGGATGCTTTCCTTTTCTTTTAATAAAGAAACTTTTTTTGCTGCATGAAGTTACTTATTTAGAACATGGAAGTTCTCACAGCTTCCCTTGGGAGAAGGAATAGAGTTGCGAGCTCTAGATGGGGAAATGGCTGAGGATTTGGGGAGGGGGGCAGGGAGCCAGAGGAGGGGACTCTTTGGAGAGGGGAAGGACTGAAGCTTGGGGGCATTATGCCTTTCAACCCACCTTCCAAAGTAGCTGTTTCCTCTCCTGCCCAGAGAGTAGTTGTAATCTTGGAGACCCTAAGAAAGAACAACCACGGATCGTGCCCTGAGCTTCTTGGAGGCAAGAGAGGATAAAGATACAGCAGGTGAACATATTTACAATCATTTCCCCTTCTTTTGATCCACATCAGACACCCTGTGAGGTATGTAAGGCGCAGTGAGCTCTGAGAGATCTGTGACTGGCCCAAGGTCACCCAGCAGGCCTCAACGCGGCTTACAATCCCATTCCCTTTCTCTCCTCACAACAGACACCCTGCGAGGGAGGTGGGTCTGAGAGAGCTCTGACAGAACTGCTCTGCAAGAACAGCTCTGTGACTCTTCCAAGGTTCCCCCAGCTGGCTGCATGTGGAGGAGCAGGGAATGATATTTAGCTCTCTGGATCAGCAGCTACTGCTCTTTGCCTCTACACCATGCTGACTATTGGGTATACAGGACTGGCCACGTGACCCTGCAATTGGGGTTAAGCACCGCACAAAACCAGTCTCCTCATGACCACATCGATGTGGCTTTTTTGCCCATTGTTTTGCAATCAGTGAAAGAAGAATGAAAGTGCTGGGGGGGGGGTGCTCTGGAATCAAAAATCACAAACAGACGGAATAATGTAGTTATTTCATTTTGGAAACGGGACGAAAGAACGGCACCAAAGCATAGAAGAGGTGGAATTGCTAAAGCACCAGCAGGGGGTGCTAAAACCCAAAGTTCAATAATAGACCAAGAAGTCCTCAGGAAATGTGTTATTCTTCCCTAAGCTTATTGAAAGGATTCACTGGCAGTCTTCAAGCAAAGGTTGGATACACACTTTTCTTGGATGCTTTAGGATGCTTTGGACTGATCCTGTGTTGAGCAGGGGGTTGGACTAGATGGCCTGTGTGGCCCCTTCCAACTCTATGATTCTATGATATCCTCAGAATGGTTTAACAGCCCCAAATTTGCTCTAAATTTCTCCCTGGTCAAATTTCCAGTGTCTGTCTATGCAAAGTGTCAACTTAGGGTGACCCCAGCAGGCGGAGTGAGAAGCAGAGGTGGTTGGCCATGGCCTTCCTCTGCAGAGCCTTCCTTGGCGGTCCCTTCCTAGTACTGACCTGAAAAAATTGGAGTCCAGTGGCACCTTTAATACCAAGAAATATTTTTTTCAAGGTGTGAGCTTTCGTGGGCATGCACACTTCCTCAGATACAATGGAACAAAAATGATAAGAATGATAGATAGAATCATAGAATAATAACAGTTGGGAGGGACCTCCTGGATCATCTAGTCCAACCCCCTGCACTATACAGGACCCTCACATCCCTATCGCTCATTCACTGTCACCTGCCACCCCCTGTATAATGTTTTAACCCCTCTGTTATAGAGGGTGTACTGTGTTAAACTTCAAGTACAATGATATAGGCTAGATATCAGGAAAAAGTTCTTCACAGTCAGAGTAGTTCAGCAGTGGAATAGGCTGCCTAAGGAGGTGGTGAGCTCCCCCTCACTGGCAGTCTTCAAGCAAAGGTTGGATACACACCTTTCTTGGATGCTTTAGGATGCTTAGGGCTAATCCTGCATTGAGCAGGGGGTTGGACTAGATGGCCTGTATGGCCCCTTCCAACCCTATGGTTCTATGATTCTATGATCTGCTGGTGTATGTGCTGGGATATTCTGGCTGATGACAATAACAATAAACGGACACAGAGTCTAGTAAAAAAAAAAAGATATAAGGAGAGAGTAAATTAGTAGCCAATAAGTAAAAGCATCACAACATCCACAACAACAGATATGCAGCATGATGGTGAAGATTGGCCAGTTCCTTGCTAGAATAACAACATCTGTCCTTTGGGTTCAGCTGTCATTCCCACATGGGGGAATAAAAATGTTAAGGTTAGCAATTAATGGCAGACACTTTCCTGGTTGTGGAAAGAAATAATTAAAAGAGGCTTGTTTTAGTCCCATCCACCCCCACAAGTGAGGGGATGTGTAAACCAATATCCCTGTTGAGTCCTGGAGATTCCATTGTTTGGAGTTTTGTAATAATTCGCATTTCTGCAATCTCCCTTTCTAGTCAGTTCTTGATGTTTCTTTGCAATAAAACAGCTACTTTTGAAGCCCCTTACTGAATTCCTTGGAAGGTTGAAGCCCTGTGATTTTTGATATCAGCCCTGTGATTTTTGATGTCAGCCCTGTGATTTTTGATGTCAGACTTGTTTCCATTTATTCTTTGGCAGATGGCTTGACTGTCCTATGTAGAGAACAGAGGGGCATTGTTGGCATTTTATGGCATATACAATGTTGGAAGATGAGCATGTGAATAAGTCTGTGATGGTGTTGGTGATGCTAGGTCCAGTGATTGTGTTATTGGAGTGTATATTATTATTATTATTCAATTTATTTCCCGCCACTCCCTACAGGCTCATGGCGGGTAACAGTATTAAAATCCACCATTAAAACCCCCACTAAAAGACTATAAAAATACCCAACACAGCGGAAAATGCCACTCTCCCCTACCCAAACAAGGGCATTAGGGGATGGAGGGTAATGATGTATACTTCAGACCCCAATATAGCAGCAAAGTTGGCATCTGGATTTGTTGCAAGCTCTGGTACCTGTGTCCATGTTCAAATTAGATGTAACATTGTTGTGGATGAGGGGTTGTTTGCTACCCCTCCTGGTTTAGTGTCATTGGCAAATTTAAAAAGTACCCCCTCTCTTCCTTCATCCAAATCTTGTTCATCATGCTGCTAGACAGAATCTCCCCTCCAGTATGCTTGCTTCTGAAAAGTGGGCTGATGAGAACAAGAAGCAATAAAATAAGGAGAACCTCATAGATCTCCTTTTGGATCACACAAATGAGAAGCATGCCTACTAGATGGGATATACACTTCTGTCTAGCAGTGAGTGTGAATGAGACCTTGGGGTCCTTGAGGACTGTAAACTAAATAGGAGTCAACAGTGCGATGTGGCAGTTCACTCAGTCATCAATCAATCAATCTTATTATTTATTCATTTGTATGGTCACAGACCAGGATATGAAAATTACACATATCAAAAATTTAGATTTTAAAACATGTTGTGTAGAGAATAGAATTGGTCCTTGTAAAAAGAGGTATTTTGTCTCCTTCAGGCAGGCCTGAATCGCATAGGCATAAAATTTATCTGTCTGTATAAAGATTTGAGGCTTGCCAACCATAAGAAGCTCTTTTGTCCAGTCCACTTCTGTTTGGTGTAATATCCCTTCCAAAAGGGGGCAAATAAGCTTGTTACAGGGGACAATAAAAAGAAGATATGTTCCATAGATTCCACCTCCATTAATGGACAGGGAATCAATGAATCAATCACTAAATCAACAAATCAATGAATAAACCAATAACTCACTCATTCACCCATTCAATGGATTAATCAATCGATCACTAAATCAATGTATCAATCGCTCATAGAAATACAATGATAAATACAAAATAATAAGTCATTCAATAACTCACTTTCACAATGACTCAATGAATCACTCTCTAAATCTATGAATCAATCACTGAATGAATCAATCAGTCAGTCAATAACTCCCTTGCTTAATAACTTCATGAATCACTCACTCGATTAATCATCAATCACTCAGTCAATGAATCAATCCCTCCCCCCCCAAGATGAGTGACTTTGGGAATCAATCACTCAATGAATCAATGAGTTGCTCAATCAATCAATCAATCAATCAATCAATGATTTATTGGTGAAGCCAAACCCAATTAACAAACACATAAAATACACATTACACTACAGAACAAATAACTACAATCTCACTTTGTCTACTGTATGTAGTGACAATGAAATCAGTTAAAAGTTAGCGAACATTGCTAAAAATCAAGGAAGCTTAGCTACTTGGTGCAGATCTAACTAGGCATGCTAGCCATCAGTTGGGGCCTGGAGATCTCCTTTGATTACAGCTCACCTCCAGACAATAGAGATTGATGCCCTTGGAGAACATGGCCAGTTGGTAAGGTGGTTCTCTGGGACATTGAGCCCCACTGAGGTCCCTGACTTCCCCAGGCCCCACTCCCAAATTTCCAGGAGTTTTTCCACCTTACATCTAGCAATTTTATATCCCCCCACAAACCCTCCTTGGTGGCCAGGGGGCACATGGCAACCCCTAGATCCAACACACCATCTTGAAATCCTCACAACACTCCTGTAAGGTAGGACCCATTTAAAGCAAAAGGGGACTGAGTTCGTTAGAGACGGCCCTGCCAGACATTCCCTAGGGAGATCAGAGAGGAAGCTGAATAAGGGCAGAGATTCTCTCTCTTGCTCTCTCTCTCAGCTTGATCCCACATACATTTATTCAGTGTGTTCAATCCAGTGGAGCCTCTCCGCTGTGGAGCATTTCCTCCTGTGCAGGAGGCTCGAGCAAGTCCCTGGAGAAGTGGCAAAGACATTTTCTAATTAAATGGATTAATCTTCATGTGAAATCAGTCTCTTCCTGAGGCTATTCCTCTGCTGAGTCCTTGCGGTTAGATTGGGGTAGGTGGGGATACGGTTTTGGCCTTCTTTCTCTCCTTACTTCATTGTTACCTCCCCTTTCTCTGCAGTGGGAACACAGTGATGTGAGTTACAAGGGAACAGCGTGAGTCAGGAACACATGTAATTCCTGGCTGCAGGAAGTGGTGGCAGCTATGAACATAGTCAGCTTTAAGAGAATCACACTTACATGTGACCTGAGACATGTGTATCAAACCATGGAGAATTATCTGAACAGATCAAACCATGGAGAATTATCTGAACAGTGTGTGTGTGTGTGTGTGGGTAATTTAGCGTTAAAGGTTTTACCTGTGTTTATGAGGTCATTAAACCCTATAAGAACTCAAGGCAGACAATGTTGTTAAATTGTAAAAATAGTAGTCTTTATTATAAAAGAAAATAATAAAAGCATAAATATATCTATCACGCCTATCGAGCAGTCAAATAGAGAAGAAATCAGGATGGGAAAAGAAGGTTCAGTTTAATTACCGTTCCTGGAGAGTGGAGAGTCAGAGGTGAGCGACACGAGCCAGCGTGTAGGGAGGTTCTGATGGGTCCCGAGTTGGAAGGCACTCAAAGTGGCTGTGTGAAGCCATGGTTTATATAGGTGGGGCTGTGAGATTGCTTTAGGTGAGCACATGTTGGTCAGGATGGTCAGGATGTTGGGTAATGCCCCGGCCAGGACTGGAGATGGCTGTTGATGGGCTTAGACAAAGGTGTTAATGGGTCTAAGAAAAGGGAGACATCACATTTCCCCTGGCAGAGGGGCCAAGTATGAGTAATGTGCAAGACAAAGAATTTTTCCTAGGAGCTCCTGGGCAAACAGGTTTGAGCCGGTCCACTTGATCAGCAATACAATGGAGTGGAGGGGGTTTAGGAGGAGAGCAAGTTTTGAGCCAGGAGGCACCTGGGTCAGGCAGAGGCTGTCATTCTGAACCTGTGACAGAGAGCAAGCTCTCCCAGATGCAGTCTGGCCCGGCTTGGCAGACTCTAACAGTGTCTTGGCTGTGGGTCAAGCCTAGACTATTGAGTGTGTCAATGGTTGTAGAAGACATGCCATTTGGTGAGGCAGGGGTCCTGCCAGACTTAACAGATTGGTTGGCTATGGATAGCAGAGGTCCCTCAGTGGCTGTGGACTATAGATGGGACAATCAGTCTGGGATAGTGATGCTCTGTCTTCTCGGTCCTTGGGGGGCAACACTGGGAGGGCTCCTGGAATTCTGGCCCCGCTGGAGGTACTCCTGGTGGCCCCTGGGGTTGGGCCACTCGGGGACACAGAGAATTGTACAGGATGGACTTGATCCAACATGGCTTCTCTTATGTTCTTAAAGGGAGCAGGGCTCCATGAGTGGCTATTAGCACAAGCTATATCTGGAACATTCTGCCTGGGGCCATGTTGCTTTGCGTTCATGGCACTTGGGAAGCCACAGTGGGAGGGCTTCTGGAGTTCTGGCCCCACTGGTGGACCTTCTGACGAGTGGACCACTGTGCAACATAGAATGTTGGATTGAACAGGCCAGTGGTCTAATGGCTGCCCCTCCCCCCCCAAATCCACCCCTCCAGGCCCATCATTGGCCACTATGCGAGAGGGCAGATCAACCTGCCCATATGAGAGTAATTTTTAAAAGAAATTAAAAACAACTCTTTTTCTTTCCTCTGTGCTCAGATCGGGCCTCAACTAGGGCCAGGGCCTTTTCAGTCCCAGCCCCCATCTGGTGGAACGAGCTACCCGAAGAGATCAGGGCCCTGCTGGGACTTCCACAATTCCACGGGGCCTGCAAAAAGGAGCTCTTCCACCAGGCATTTGGTGGGGCCAACCGAACCATAACACCTACAGGTGCCCCCCCCAGACTGAGGGACCGAACCTACTGAGGGATTGTCAAGTTATTGTTGAAGTGCCGTTCTAATTGTTCCAGTCGATGTGTTGTTGTTATTGTTATACTGTTATATTGATGTTGATAGTGTCCTACGTGAATGTTCCAAAATATTTTACGTAAACCGGCCAGAGCCGTAGGAAAGGGCGGTATAAAAATATAAATAAATAAATAAGAAATAAAATCTGGAAACGGCAGGCACAGGATGGGACGGCTCTCCCCAGCCTCCATTTTGAAAACCTACCACACTGCAGTACTGAAGAGGGGCCTTTGGGCGGTACCACCTATACTGCAGTGCCATGGCTGGAAACACTGCTGTCAATTTTCACCCTGCCCTTCCCGATGAAAGGCGGGCTCATGGCAGCTTACAAGAATTAAAACCATAGTTGAAACATGAATGCAATTATTATTAGAGAGTAGTAAAGCCCATTGTGCGCTGCAATGCAACGGGCACTAGCTCATGGTTTGATGTGGGTTTTGTGCCAGACTTGGAAGCTGGGAACCCTAAGAGGAGGTCTCCCTGTGCACAGCAGTCCTGATACAAATCAGGTTCAAGCACACCTAGGAAGTGTGGAATTCCAGAACATGAACCTTCACCTATCTGGCAACATTGCCGCCTCCTCTCTTCAATGCTTTCTTGACCTGAAATAGGCTGGGGGCGCTATGTGGCTGGTTGGGTGGCTTTGGAGGCATTATACTCTTTTTGAGGCTCTACTTTCATGGAATATTTCCAAACCAGGGCTAGCCAACCTCTATGTGGGGCTTGGAGATCCCCTGGAATTACTGCTCATCTGTAGACTATAAAGATCAGCTCCCCAGGCAGAAAGGGCTGCTTAGTGGGTGGACAGTGTGGTTGTGCAAAAGAAACATTTGAGCCTCCCATGCAGGCTGCTGTGGAGATGAAACGCTTGAGGCCTACTGCACAGGGTTGTTGTGCAGATGAAACAGGGAGCAAAAGAACCCCCACAATTGTATCTAGTTTATCTGCACAACAACCTTGCACGGTAGCCTCAAATGTTAAGGGAGTGGAGGAGATGAAACCTGCATGGCTTCCCTCCAGCATTGAGGCCAGCCACAGCAGTATTTTAAGTGAGAAAAGGCTTTTCTGTGTCCTCCCTGTCAACCAGAGGTTAGGCATAAGGGGAAAGCTTTCCCCTCTCAAAAGGAAAGCACGCCCATGCCCTCAGGCTCCCTTGCATTGCTCTTGGAAACGCCTCCCTCCCCTCACTCATGGGCTGTTAGAGGCTCCTTCACAGCAGGTCTCAAAGGGGGGGGGGATCCTGAGCAACAATTGGCCCTGAGTGGGGGAGATTCCACCAATAGGAGGCTTCGGGACCTTCAGCTTATGGTCATGGTTTTAGAAGAAGAAGAAGAGTTATATGCCACTTTTCCCTACCCAAAGGAGGCTCAAAGCGGCTTACAGTCGCCTTCCCATTCCTCTCCCCACAACAGACACTCTGTGGGGTGGGTGAGGCTGAGAGAGCGCTGATATCATTGCCCGGTCAGAACAGTTTTATCAGTGCCGTGGTGAGCCCAAGGTCACCCAGCTGGCTGCATGTGGGGGAACGCAGAATCGAACCCGGCATGCCAGATTAGAAGTCCGCACTCCTAACCACTACACCAAACTGGCTCTAGGTATATAGAGTGGGGGAGATTCTGCCAATAAGAAGCTTCGGAACCTTCAGCATATGGCCATGACTTTATGTTATAGATTGGGGGAGATTCTGCCAGTCGGAGGCTTTGGAACCTTCAGCTTATGGTCGTGATTTTATGTATACAGACTGGGGGAGATTCCACCAATAGGAGGCTTCGGAACCTTCAGCGTATGGTTGTGATTATATGTATACAGAGTGGGAGAGATTCCACCAATAGGAGGCTTCGGAACCTTCAGCGTATGGTTGTGATTATATGTATACAGAGTGGGGGAGATTCCACCAATAGGAGGCTTCGGAACCTTCAGCGTATGGTTGTGAATATATGTATACAGAGTGGGGGAGATTCCACCAATAGGAGGCTTCGGAACCTTCAGCGTATGGTTGTGATTATATGTATACAGAGTGGGGGAGATTCCGCCAATAGGAGGCTTCGGAACCTTCAGCGTATGATTGTGATTATATGTACACAGGGGGAGATTCTGCCAATAGGAGGCTTCGGAACCTTCAGCGTATGGTTGTGATTATATGTATACAGAGTGGGGGAGATTCCGCCAATAGGAGGCTTCGGAACCTTCAGCGTATGGTTGTGATTATATGTATACAGAGTGGGGGAGATTCCACCAATAGGAGGCTTCGGAACCTTCAGCGTATGGTTGTGATTATATGTATACAGAGTGGGGGAGATTCCACCAATAGGAGGCTTCGGAACCTTCAGCGTATGGTTGTGATTATATGTATACAGAGTGGGGGAGATTCCACCAATAGGAGGCTTCGGAACCTTCAGCGTATGGTTGTGATTATATGTATACAGAGTGGGGGAGATTCCACCAATAGGAGGCTTCGGAACCTTCAGCGTATGGTTGTGATTATATGTATACAGAGTGGGGGAGATTCCACCAATAGGAGGCTTCGGAACCTTCAGCATATGGTTGTGATTATATGTATACAGAGTGGGGGAGATTCCGCCAATAGGAGGCTTCGGAACCTTCAGCGTATGGTTGTGATTATATGTATACAGGGGGAGATTCCACCAATAGGAGGCTTCGGAACCTTCAGCGTATGGTTGTGATTATATGTATACAGAGTGGGGGAGATTCCACCAATAGGAGGCTTCGGAACCTTCAGCGTATGGTTGTGATTATATGTATACAGAGTGGGGGAGATTCCACCAATAGGAGGCTTCGGAACCTTCAGCGTATGGTTGTGATTATATGTATACAGAGTGGGGGAGATTCCACCAATAGGAGGCTTCGGAACCTTCAGCATATGGTTGTGATTATATGTATACAGAGTGGGGGAGATTCCGCCAATAGGAGGCTTCGGAACCTTCAGCGTATGGTTGTGATTATATGTATACAGGGGGAGATTCCACCAATAGGAGGCTTCGGAACCTTCAGCGTATGGTTGTGATTATATGTATACAGAGTGGGGGAGATTCCGCCAATAGGAGGCTTTGGAACCTTCAGCATTTTGTCAGGGTGTATGGTCACGATTTTTATGTATATACATAACAATAAAAATATTACAATCCATTCTCACCAAACCCGCCCAGAATAGCTACCGTCTAAAAGGGTGAAGCTTCTGAGACCACTAATAGGAGTCGAAAACCCAAGAAGAGACAAAGCCTACCAATGTGAGGATTGTTCTCCCTTGAATGTAGGGTTGCCAGGCCCCCACTAGAGCCAGGGGAACCCCCATTTTGGTGGGGCTCACCCCACTTCGGGCTTTCAGAAATTCCCCCCAAAACAGCCACTTCCCCGGTGATCCTTGACTGCCATCCCTGTACTCACATGAACCAGGAGGTTCATCAGGTGTGCTGGTGTCATCCGGAAGTGACATTGGCATGCCAGGGTTGTTGGGGTGGGGAACTCTCCTGTTTTTGGGCAGAACTCTATGGAAAATTAACTTCATTTTATCCCAACCTGGAGTGTTGCCCCTGAAGTCTCTGATCTGCCGATGTCATGTTTGTGGGATATCAGCGTGCTGGACACACTTCTGTGTTTCGGATAAGTGTGCTCTGGTATTTGGGCCAAAACTCTAAGGTAGAAACTGTTTTACAATGTAGATCCTTGTTTGGTGTAGTGGTTAGGAGTGTGGACTTCTAATCTGGCACGCAGGGTTTGATTCTGCACTCCCCCACATGCAGTCAGTTGGGTGACCTTGGGCTCGCCATGGTCCTGATAAAGCTGTTCTGACCAAGCAGTAATATCAAGGCTCTCTCAGCCTCACCCACCTCACAGGGTGCCTGTTGTGGGGAGAGGAAAGGGAAGGCGACTATAAGCCACTTTGAGACTCCTTCGGGTAGAGAAGGAGTCTTCTTCTTCTTCTTCTTCTTCTTCTTCTTCTTCTTCTTCTTCTTCTTCTTCTTCCTCTTCCTCTTCCTCTTCCTCTTCCTCTTCTTCTTCTTCTTCTTCTTCTTCTTCTTCTTCTTCTTCTTCTTCTTCTTCTTCTTTTGTGGTGGCAGATGCCACCAAAGTGATCGTCAAAGACCGAGCTGCCAAAGGACTCTCCAAGGGCCAGTCAAAAGCCCTGCTGGGCAGAAGCCCACCTGGTTCCACCCACTCTCTAGAAAGACTTGATAGGTGCCGTGGCATCTGAGGACACCACCGTGGGAATCCCTGGCTGAGAATATTTAGGACACTGCGGTATCCTTGCTCTCAGCAGTGTGTAAACCAGGACTGGGAGCTTGTGGTCAAAAGATGAAGGTATTTTAAATCCATAAGGAAAAAGAAATGATCCAAGTCTCATTGAGTACTGCATGTGACCCACGGAATCTTTGTGAGAACCTTCTGAGCCACGACTCTGCCCAAGAATCCTGGGAGGGGTGCAGGTTGGGGAATGGATTTGGCCAATTAGGTAATTAACAGCAAAATCTGATCCAAATGATGCCACACTTCCAGGAAATGATGGTCCAGGATTCATATAAAGAGGCTCAGAGAGGTCAACCGGGCTTCAGTTGGCTCTGCTGGAGTTCTTCTTGGCTCGCCTCCTTCTTGCCAATTTGGGTAAGTCCTTTTTTTATGCTGCCTCTTCTGCAGGTAGATATTCCTCATTAATTTCCTCTTTCCTCTTTGTTGTGCTTTGGTGAGGTCAGATATGATCTCCTGCCATGTTGTGGAAACTTTTTTGTCACTTGTGAGGCTCTGGAGAGCAGATCCAAGCATGATGGTGGAACGTAAGAACATCAGAAGAGCCCTGCTGGATCAGCCCAGTGGTCTGTCTAGTCCAGCATCCTGTCTCACATAGTGGGTAACCAGTTCCTCTGGAGGGCCAACAAGAGGGCAGAGAGGCTGAGGCCTTCCCCACATAAGATCATGAGATGAGCTTTGCTGGATCAGACCAGTGTTCATCTAGCCTAGCATCCTGCCTCACACAGTGGCCAACCAGTTCCTCTGGATGGCCAACAAAAGGCTTTCCCCTGACAAGAACCTAAGAAGAATCCTGCTGGATTGGACTAATGATTCATCTAGTCCAGCATCCTGTCTCACTCAGTGACCAACTAGTTCTTCTTGAAGGCCAACAACAGGGTATAGAGACCAAGATGTTCATAAAATAAGCCCAAGTGGGTCAGACTAATTCTTGTTTCACGCTGTAGCCAACCAGTTCCTCTGGAGGGCCAGCAAAAGGACATTGAGACCAAGGCCTGAAAAGAACATCAGAAGAGCCCTGCTGGATCAGACCAGTGAGGGTCCATCTAGTCCAGTATTCTGCCTCACACAGGGGCCAGCCAGTTCCTCTGCAGGGCCAGCAACATGGCAGGGAGGCCAAGGCCTTCCCCTCATAAGGACACAGGAGAGCCCTGCTGGGTCAGACCAGGGAGGGTCCCTCCAGTCCAGCCTCCTGCCTCCCCCAGGGGCCAGCCAGTTCCTCTGCAGGGCCAGCCACAGGGCAGAGGGGCCGAGGCCTTCCCCTGAGAAGACCCTCAGAAGAGCCCTGCTGGGTCAGGCCAGGGAGGGTCCCTCCAGTCCAGCCTCCCGTCTCACCCAGGGGCCAGCCAGTTCCTCTGCAGGGCCAGCCACAGGGCAGAGAGGCCGAGGCCTTCCCCTGAGAAGACCCTCAGAAGAGCCCTGCTGGGTCAGACCAGGGAGGGTCCCTCCAGTCCAGCCTCCTGCCTCAAACGGGGGCCAGCCAGTTCCTCTGCAGGGCCAGCAACAGTGCAGGGAGGCCGAGGCCTTCCCCTCATAAGACATCAGGAGAGCCCTGCTGAATTAGACCAGTGAGGGTCCATCCAGTCCAGCATCCTGTCTTCCTAAGCTGCCAACTACTGTGATCTGAGATATTCTGAGATATTCTGTAACCAAAAGAAGGAGAAAAATAACCTGACGCAAGAAGGGTAACTCCAAAAATGCTAAGATCCCCCCCACACAAGAAAAAGAAAAGTGAGAAAAGAAATTAAAACATAGCTCAGTATGCTGTGCTATTATACAAAATATGAAATATAGCTTAATTATATATTCATACATTTAATTGTACATTCAAAGGTATGGAAATGTCATTTGGTTCTTGTATGTGGAAATAATGTGTACCTTTTAACCTGCATTTATGTATTTAGAGCTCAGTCGATATTAGGCATAGGTATTTACATGCAGAAACTTTAGAATATGGTTGTTAAAATGACATTTAGACAGAGTTGAATGCACAATTAAAGTCTATTTCATATTGTGTTTACTAGCACTGTGTACTTAGCTATATTTAATTTCATTTTCTGGTCACAGTCCTCCGGTGTATCCCACAGTTCTCTGTTAACGCAAGCTTCGTCCAACGACCCTTCCAGTCCTTGTTTTTACCATGAAGGGTGAGGGGCCATGAACTCCTAGTGCAACATCTCTTCAACTTTAAATAACCTCTATATACTGGTGTTCTGATGAGCCTCTTGTGGCGCAGAGTGATAAGGCAGCAGACATGCTGTCTGAAGCTGTCTGCCCATGAGGCTGGGAGTTTGATCCCAGCAGCCGGCTCAAGGTCGACTCAGCCTTCCAGCCTTCCGAGGTTGGTAAAATGAGTATCCAGCTTGCTGGGGGGTAAACGGTAATGACTGGGGAAGGAAATGGCAAAATCACCCCGTATTGAGTCTGCCATGAAAACGCTAGAGGGCATCACCCTAAGGGTCACACATGACACAGTGCTTACACGGGGGATACCTTTACCTTTTAATGGTGTTCTACCTGGTGGAACGAGCTCCCGGAAGAGCTGAGGGCCCTGACGAAGCTCTCAGAGTTCCATAGGGCCTGCAAAATGGAGCTCTCCTACCAGGCATTTGGTTGAGGCTGGGTGGAGGCCCGGGGTGTAAGGACAGGCCCCGCCCCCGGGCTCCTGGGCCCAGTATTAGACTGGGCCTGGATGGTGGACATCCATTCCCTACCCTCTTTCCATCAAATAATATGATGCTGTATCCCTGCCAATGCCTTGGTTAGGGGTATGTAGGGAAGAAGTATTGTTTATGATCGCCATTTAATTGTTAATTGCTTAATTGTTAATTTCATGGGGCTTATGGTATGATGGGGATGTTGAGATTTTTAGAAGTTGTGTGATGTTTTGTAGGTTTTGAACTGCCGTGAAACAGTTGCTGGGAGCGGCAGTATATCAGTGGAATTCTAAATGAATGAATGAATGAATGAATGAATGAATGAATGAATGAATGAATGAATGGACGGACTAAAGAAAGAATGAATATTAAATAATAAGAATAAGAGAAGAGTTGGTTCAAATGAATGGACGGACTAAAGAAAGAACGAATATTAAATAATAAGAATAAGAGAAGAGTTGGTTCAAATGAATGGACGGACTAAAGAAAGAACGAATATTAAATAATAAGAATAAGAGAAGAGTTGGTTCAAATGAATGGATGGACTAAGGAAAGATCGAATATTAAATAATAAGAATAAGAGAAGAGTTGGTTCAAATGAATGGACGGACTAAGGAAAGAACGAATATTAAATAATAAGAATAAGAGAAGAGTTGGTTCAAATGAATGGACGGACTAAGGAAAGATCGAATATTAAATAATAAGAATAAGAGAAGAGTTGGTTCAAATGAATGGATGGACTAAGGAAAGAACGAATATTAAATAATAAGAATAAGAGAAGAGTTGGTTCAAATGAATGGACGGACTAAAGAAAGAACGAATATTAAATAATAAGAATAAGAGAAGAGTTGGTTCAAATGAATGGACAGACTAAGGAAAGAATGAATATTAAATAATAAGAATAAGAGAAGAGTTGGTTCAAATGAATGAACGAATGAACGAACGAATGAACGAATGAATGAATGGCAAATCCTTTTTAACCAAGAGAGTTTACTCTCTGCTGCCATCAGGAGGTCACCTTCATTATCAGTTGTTTGGCAGGCACTCTCTCCCCCCCCCCCTTCTCAGGCAGCACAGATGCTCTCTGCTGCCTGGGAAGGGCGTGTAGCATGTGCACAACCCCTCCAATCTCAATGTATCCTGGTCCAACCCTACTTATCCTGGTCCAATTTTACTTGTCCAACCCAATTTAGCCTGGTCCAATCCTACTTAGTTTCCAAAATCTAAGATTAGGCTAGCTTGAGTAGTCTGGGTCAGGGCTCTTAGCTTACTCCCGTTGATTTTTCTGCCCCCAAATTATTTCTCCCCTGCCCTAATCAAGCCAAATCCACCCCAGCAATATTGCTAGTCATGATGGTGCTACTGGGCTTGAATTTACGAGTTCTACTGCGGGCAGAAGCAACTACTCTCCAAAACTTGGGTATATGCTACCTTTCAAATGTTTTTAATGCCAAAATACTTTAACATGCGAGGTTTGGGACCATGGGGACTCTATCTGGGCAGATGAACAGCACAGCTATGCTTTAGAATCATAGAATCTCAGAATCCTAGAGTTGGAAGGGGCCATATAGGCCATCTAGTCCAACCCCTTGCTCAACGCAGGATCAGCCCTAAGCATCCTAGAATCCTAAAATCCTAGAATAATAGAGTGGGAAGGGGCCATACAGGCCATCTAGTCCAACCCCCTGCTCAACGCAGGATCAGCCCTAAGCATCCTAGAATCCTAGAATCCTAGAGTGGGAAGCGGCCATACAGGCCATCTAGTCCAACCCCCTGCTCAACGCAGGATCAGCCCTAAGCATCCTAGAATCCTAGAATCATAGAGTTGGAAGGGGCCACACAGGCCATCTAGTCCAACCCCTTGCTCAACGCAGGATCAGCCCTAAGCATCCTAGAATCCAAGAATCATAGAGTTGGAAGGGGCCATACAGGCCATCTAGTCCAACCCCCTGTTCAACGGAGGATCAGCCCTAAGCATCCTAGAATCATAGAGTTGGAGGGGGCCATACAGGCCATCTAGTCCAACCCCCTGCTCAATGGAGGATCAGCCCTAAGCATCCTAGAATCCTAGAATCATAGAGTTGGAAGGGGCCATACAGCCCAACTATTCCAACCCCCTGCTCAACGCAGGATCACCCCAAAGCCTCCTAGAATCGTAGAATCATAGAGTTGGAAGGGGCCACACAGGCCATCTAGTCCAACCCCCTGCTCAACGCAGGATCACCCCAAAGCATCCTAAACTCCTTAAAGAGTAATAAAAAATGTTTGTGTTAATAAAGATATCATTTCAATCCCAACAGGTCTTTCTACCCCACTTTTGGAAGCATGTCCCAGATGAAGCAGACGCCCAAAGCACCCCCCAGCTTTGAGCACAGCCACCCAGCCATGGAACCCACCAATGCTCAAGTGAAGGTCCCCCCCCAACCCATTGAATCCTACCCTCCGGAGGCCGCGGTGAAAAGCTCATCAGAACCTAAGCAGCCCTCTAAGTATCACTATGACCTTTCCCAGCCGTGACCGGAAATGAAAAACCAGTTCTGCAGACGGCGCATGAAAGATCTCGCTGATATCCCTCAACTGGCCTGTTCTGCTATGCTCTTTTCTTTATGAGTATTTTCCTCCTTGCGTTGTTCCCGAGGCCATCTGTTCCAGATGTCCGTGACACTATTTCCCCCCCTGGCGCCATGTGGCGGAACAACATCTCGTTGCCCTGGTGGAGTTCCATCTCGGAACATCGTTCTTGGAAAATCATGACTCCACCGGAGTCACAATGGGACTTCCCGTGTTTTAACTGGTGAATCCTCTCGAGTTCCCACCAGCCCTCATCGGTGGGTATGCAACAATAAACGTATTTACTCCCCAGCCCCAACAGGTTTCCTTTGTGGGTTCCCTGGACTGTCTTTTTTTAACCTTTATATATATAAAAAGATCGGTTGGGTTGGGCTGGGTTCAAATGCAGGAGGGCACACCTGAAGGCAGAGAGAAGGCAGGGAGAACATGTCCCCTGTGTAAAATGAGAACAGTGGTCAACTGGTGAAGGATCTCTGTTACTGCAATTACCTTTGTGTAGGTCCTTGACTGTAATCACCCACCGATCCACCCTCCCATCCCTGTGTCCATCTGTCCATCCACTCACCCATCCATACTTCCTCCCTGCCTCCCTCCCTCCCACCCATCCCTCCATCCATAAATCCCTCCCTCCCTATCACCCTCCCACCTGCAACTCCATCTGTCCATCCATCTGTCCATCTCTCTTACCTCCCACTCACCCACCCCTGCATCCATATATGCCTCCCTCTCTATTACCCTCCCATCCTCAACCTTATCCATCCATCTGTCCTTCCATCTTCCCTCTCAAACTCTCATCTCTCCATCCATAAATCCCTCCCTTGTATCACCCTCCCACCCACAAATCCATCCTTTTTGTCAGTCCATCCACCCACCCACCCACCCATCCATCCACCCACCCACCCACCCACCCATCCATCCATCCAACCAACCATCCACCCATCCACCCACCCACCCACCCATCCATCCATCCATCCATCCACCCACCCACCCATCCATCCATCCATCCATCCATCCATCCATCCATCCATCCATCCATCCATCCATCCATCCATCCATCCATCCATCCATCCATCATACTTCCCACTCACCCCTCAATCTGTCCATCCATCTGTCCATCTATCCATTCTCCCTCCCTCCCTCCCTCTCACCCACCCACCCACCCACCCACCCATCTATTCTGGTTTTTGGGAAGCATCATCTGGGCATGGAATTGGGGTCATGGTGGTAGTTGTGAATTTCCTGCCTTCTGCAGAGGGTTGAACTAGATGACCCTGGAGACCCCTTCCATCTCCAGGATTCTATGATTCTAAGAGTTCCCCAGACTCCTGACACAATTGTTTCATCAGTACTTCATGTAGCACCAGCCTAAGAGATCATCCTGCCTTGGGGAATCGTAGGCAAAATGAGATCAATGAGAAACATCATACCCTCTCCCTCCCTCCCCATAGGGACTTCCTACCAGAGTCCTCAGAGCTAACAAACATTCTCTTGCCAGTTATGGTTGCCAACTTTCAGGAAATCTCCTGGAATTTCAACAAGTCTTGAGACAACAGAAATAAGTTCTTCTGGAGAACATGGCTGCTTGGAAGGGCCTACTCTAGCAGGGGTGTCAACTACAAGGCCCAGGGGCCAGAGATGGCCCATCCAGGGCTCTTCTTCAGCCTGCAAGCAACTGGTGTGCAGGAGGGGAGGCAGGAGGCTGGTTGGGAAAGGGAGGGGCAGGTGCACACAGTGAGGGGTGTGTATGGTCAAAGTGGTCAAGAAATAGGGAGTGGCTGTGGGGCAGGACTAGAAGGCTGAGGTGAAAAAGTGTGGGAGGATGGCAATGCAAGTGGAGAGTCATGGCGTCTTTTGCCCACCCACATCTTCCGGATCCAGCTCAGCAAGTATTGGCGAGGCCCCAACATGGAGGGACAGAGGCAAGTAGCTGGCACTGCCATTAGGAGAAGGAGAGTTGGTTTTCATACCCTGATTTTCACTGCCCGAAGGAGTCTCCAAGCGGCTTACAATCACTTTCCCTTCCCCTCCCCACAACAGACACCCTGTGAGGGAGGTGGGGCAGAGAGAGAACTCTGAGAGAACTGGGACTGGCCCAAGGTCGCCCAGCAGGTTGCCTGTGGAAGAAGAGCGGGAAATCAAATCTGGTTCTCCAGATTACAGTCCACCAACCTTAGCCACTCCACAACTCTGGCTCTCAACCACTCATCCTCCTGAGCATGTCTAGGTCACCTGGGGCTGGTGACTCAATCTGGACCCCCTCACAGGATTGGTTTGCGTGGAGAGTTGATATAATACCAAATGTTTCATGGTTCATAGTTTGTTATTACTGGAAGTGAGAGATTAAGGTTTTGACTATGACATCTTGTGATTTTGATGTGATGCCCCTGTTGATACAGCCCCAAATGGCATTTGCCTTTTTTACCGCTGCATCACACTGCCTGCTCATGTTTGGGAGAGAATTGGTTGTAGGCAGAATGGAATGTTTCCTCCAATATTATCTATAATTATAATTGATTTACTCTGTGACTGCCATTTGTAACTTCGCTAAGTGCTGGTTCCCTCTACGTGCTTTCGTTGCTTTCAGCAACGCTGCCCGGGAATTGCCGATTTTAATTTTCAATCCAATCTAATAGTCCCTAATCAAGAATTCGGTACTTGTGACGCTTATTTTTTTACTGCTAAATTACTATTTCGGCAAGCAGAGACTTGGCAGCCCGCAAGCTATTGTTTCGTCAACCCATTTCTGGCCAGGTAGATTGACTGACTCACTGCAGAAAATCCTCTGAGAGATCTCTGCATGGCAGCACAATGGAACCTCCATGTTAAAATGCAGTCTACCGTTTTTTCCCCCCCGAAGCAAGAGGGTATGGCTTTTGACTTTTTTTGGTCTGCTTGAGGGCTGCTGAGGGATGTTTTGAGAGCCCAGGTTGGGAAATGCCTGGAGCTTTGAGGGAAGGTGCCGGGGAGGGAGGGATTGGGTTCTTGAGAAGCGGAGGGACTTCAATCTGGTATAGAATCATAGAATCATAGAATTGGAAGGGTCCATAGAGGCCATCTAGTCCAACCCCCTGCTCAACGCAGGATCAGCCCTAAGCATCCTAAAGCATCCAAGAAAAGTGTGTATCCAGCCGCTGCTTGAGGACTGCCAGTGAGGGGGAGCTCACCACCTCCTTAAGCAGCCTATTCCACTGCTGAACTACGCTGACTGTGAAGAACTTTTTCCTGATCTCTAGCCTATATCGTTGTACTTGAAGTTTAAACCCATTACTGCGTGTCCTCTCCTCTGCAGCCAACAGAAACAGCATCCTGCCCTCCTCCAAGTGACAACCTTTCAAATACAGTATTTGCTGGCGTATAAGACTACTTTCCCCCCCTGAAAAACATGCCCCCAAGTGGGGGGGGGGTCGTCCTATACGCCGGGTGCACTTCAGTTGGGATAGACATAGTTGCCCATAGTGGCCCATAGTACTGTAATGTAATGTAACAAACTCTATATTTTGAGTAGAAATGTTGGGGGGTCATCTTATACGCCTTAGTCGTCTTATACACCGGCAAATACGGTACTTAGAGGGCTATCATGTCCCCTCTCAACCTCCTTTTCTCCAGGCTGACCATTCCCACGTCCCTCAACCTATCTTCATAGGGCTTGGTCCCTTGGCCCCAGATCATCTTCGTCGCTCTCCTCTGTACCCTTTCAATTTTATCTACGTCCTTCTTGAAGTGAGGCCTCCAGAACTGCACACAGTACTCCAGGTGTGGTCTGACCAGTGCCGTATACAATGGGACTATGACATCTTGTGATTTTGATGTGATGCCCCTGTTGATACAGCCCAAAATGGCATTCGCCTTTTTTACCGCTGCATCACACTGCCTGCTCATGTTTAATTTACAATCCACAAGGACCCGAAGGTCTCGTTCACACACAGTACCTAGAAGCGTATCCCCCATCCAGTAGGCATGCTTTTCATTTTTCTGACCCAGATGCAGAACTTTACATTTATCTTTATTAAATTGCATCTTGTTCTCATTTGCCCATTTTCCCATTGTGTTCAGATCTCGTTGAACTCTGTCTCTATCTTCCGGAGTATTTGCCAGTCCTCCCAATTTGGTGTCATCTGCAAACTTGATGAGTAGTCCCTCCATGTGGTCTGACCAGTGCCGTATACAATGGGACTATGACATCTTGTGATTTTGATGTGATGCCCCTGTTGATACAGCCCAAAATGGCATTTGCCTTTTTTACCGCTGCATCACACGGCCTGCTCATGTTCAGTTTACGGTCCACAAGTACCCCAAGGTCTTGTTCACACACAGTGTTACCTAGAAGTGTTACCTATAATACCATACAGCCCACCTTTCAAAGTGGCCATTTTCTGCACGTAAACTGATCTCCATCACTTGGTGACCGTTGCAATCCTGGGAGAAGAAGAGAAATATTTTGTATTTTTGTACCCTTAGAGAGCAAAGATTGGAGTCTCCAAGCAGTTTACAGTCACCTTTCTCTTGCTCTCTCCAGAACAGACAGCCTGTGAGGTAGGTGGGGCTGAGAGAGCTATGAGAGAACTGTGACTGGCCCAAGCTCTCCCAGCAGCCCTCATGGCTCTCAAAGCAGCTTATCACTGACTTTCCCTTCCCCTCCCCACAGCAGACACCCTGTGAGATAGGTGAGGCCAAGAGAGCTCTGAGTGAACTGTGACAGACCCAAGGCCACCGAGCAGGCCTCACAGAGCTTCTGGTGCTGCTTAGAGTGACCCAATGTCACTTCCGGGTTGTAACAGGAAGTGACGAAATGAGGTCAGTGACGTCACTCCGCCCTGTCCCTGCTTCCAGCTGTCCAACCTTAGCCTCGGCCCAAAAGACGCATTCAGAAATATATGGAAAAGATGTCTTCTAAAATTACAACGCTTGGCCGGTCTTGAGGGGCAGCCCTTGAAAGACCGCTCCGTAGCAATAGAGTTTGTGGTGATTCCTAGACCTCCACAATCGCACTTCTGGCTGAAGCGGCCAAGGTGCACCGAATCACCCAACGCTAGCCTGGAGTTCTCCCAGAATCCCATCTGATCTCTGGCCGACACAGATCAGTAGAAAATGGCAACTTGGGTTGGTGGGCATAATACCCCTCTAGGTCCCTCCCCTCCCCAAAGCCCACCTTCCCAGGCTCCGATCCCAGATCTCCAAGAATTAACCCACCCTGGAGTAGGCAAGTGTAAAGATCTGACAAACATCTCCCCCAGTTAGGCAAGAATCAGGGCACTGAGTTCTTGCATCTGCCCCCGTCCCCCCCCCTCCAGCCACTCGCAAGCGGTCGGCTTGGCTTTGCCGTTGCCTGGAGAAACTGCAGCAAGAGCGCCTTTGCCTGGTGAAAGACACACTTCTTATTGGGCTCTCCACCCCCACACACCCTCTCATTAAGGGATTGTTCACACAGATTGTTGCCGTGATAGGCAGCCAGCCAAGGCTGCTGAATTCGAAACTGCTCTGCAACATCAAAGAGGACTTCCCCCTTGGCGGAAGTGCAAGCTCTTTGATATTTCTGCAAAGCAAGAGGATGGTCCACGTGCCGTGCTTGTGGGAAGGCCAACCCCTTGTTGGAACAAGAGCTGTCAAACAGGAGAGCTCTAAGAGGGTTGGACATTTTTGCCCTGGGAGTTTATATTGTTTAAAAACACCAGAAGAGCCCTGCTGGATCAGACCATCTAGTCCAGCATCCTGTCTCACATGGTGGCTAGCCAGTCCCTTTGAAAGGCTGACAGAGAGACCGAGGCCTTCATAAGTACTTCAGAAGAGCCCTGCTGGATCGGACCAGCGGTCCATCTAGTTCTGCATCCTGTCTCACATTGAAGCCAACCAGTTCCACTAGAGGGCCAACAAGAAGGCACAGAGGCCAAGGCCTTCCCCTCGTAAGAACATCAGGAGAGCCTTGCTGGATCAGACCAGTAAGGAGCCATCTAGTCCAGCCTCCTGCCTCACACTGTGGCCAGCCAGTTCCTCTGGATGGTCAACAACAGGTCATAGAAGCCATGGCCTTCATTAGATTGTAAGATGAGCCCTGCTGTTGATTCGGACCAGTAGTTCATCTAGTCCAGATGGCATTAAAGGACAGTGCTTTATTTCTTCACGCTTGGGTAAGCCAGAGGAGGAGTAAGCCGGGGCAGCCAGAGTAAGCCGGGGGAGGAGCTAAATGCAGCACAAGGCTGCTTCTTTCTGTCTTTTCCTGGATGAGGTGGGGGAGGCAGCAGCAGCCTCACAGAGAATAAGGCAAATCTCTGCTGAGAGAAGTGTGGGATTCTGGGGCGCAGTCACTTTAAAACAGAGCCCAAAATGGAGGCAAAAATAAGTCTTGGGAGGGAAGTCTTGTAACCGGGAACCAGGAAGTCTTTGAACTGATGCCCTGGCCAATCAGGGAACACTGCTTCGCTACGTCGGCATTGGAGGCACGGGGCAGGAAGTTAATCCGGTAAAACGCAGAAAATCTATACTTATACTGGGGCTCTCAAAGTGTTCCTCAAATATAGCAACTTATATCTGCTCCTGGATATCGTTGGAGAAAGGTAGGGTCACCGCGCGGATCAATCGTGGATGTTGAAGAGGGGAAATTTAAAGCACCCAACATCAAAATGGAAATTGAATACAGTGCAGAGTGGAGAGGATTATTTGGTTCTGGGAGAGGATAAAAAGCAAAGTGCAGACTCAGCCTAGGCCTCTAGGAGATGAACGACCAGTGCATCTTTTCTCTTCCTGAGCATATCTATAAATTCTCATGCCGAAACCCGAAGACACACCACACAGGGTTGACTCTAGATTGGTCACATTCTGTTCTGTTCCCAACACTTGTCTTCCCAATGGGCTTTCAAACCAAACAAACAAAAACATCACAGAATCATAGAATCATAGAGTTGGAAGGGACCTCCTGTGTCATCTAGTCCAAACTTCTGCACTGTGCAGGACACTCACAACCCTATCACTCATCCCCTGTCACCTGCCACCCCCTTGAACCTTCACAGACTCAGCCTCTCCATCAGATGGCTATCCAGTTTCTGTGTAAAAATCTCCAAAGAAGGAGAACCCACCACCTCCCGAGGAAGCCTGTTCCACTGAGAAACCACTCTGTCAGGAGCTTGTTTAGACAGAATTTCTTTTGCAATAATTTCATCCCATTCGTTCTGGTCTGTCCCTCTGGGGCAAGAGAGAACAACTCTGCTCCATCCTCTACATGGCAGCCTTTTAAATATTTGAAGATGGTTCTCAGATCCCCTCTCAGTCGTCTCCTCTCCAGGCTAAACAGACCAAGCTCCCCCAACCTTTCCTCCTACGTCTTGGTCTCCAAACCCCTCACCATCTTTGTTGCCCTCCTCTGGCCATGCCCCAGTTTGTCTACATCCCTCTTCAACTGGGGTGCCCAAAACTGAACACAGTTTAAATCAATCAGTTTAAATCAATCGTGTTTTATCGGGCCAATCACACGGACCTGCGGGAAGTTCTTTTGTCAGCCACTTGTCTTGGGAGTTAGAATCAGAGAGTGGGAACGGCCCTCCGGGGTCATCTAGTCCAACCCCCTGCACAATTAAGACATTTCAGCTACCTGCCTACCCACAATGAGCCCAATGTTTTGCCAAAGTGATGCCCCCACCTAAAATCTCCAGAATCCAGCCTGGCCTGGAGGAAATTCACCTACCAAAAACATCACAGAATCATAGAATCATAGAGTTGGAAGGGATATCCTGTGTCCAACCCTCTGCACTGTGCAGGACACTCACAACCCTCTCCCTCATCCACTGTCACCTGCCACCCCCTTGAATCTTCACAGAATCAGCCTCTCTGTCAGATGGCTCCAAAGCCTCTGTTTAAAAACCTCCAAAGATGGAGAACCCACCACCTCCCGATGAAGCCTGTTCCACTGAGAAACCGCTCTGACTGTCAGGAACTTCTTCCGGATGCTTAGATGGAATTTCTTTTAAATTAATTTCATCCTACTGATTCTGGTCCATCCCTCCGGGGCAAGAGAGAACAACTCTGCTCCATCCTCTGTATGGCAGCCTTTTAAATACTTGAAGATGGTGATCAGATGACCTCTCAGTCGTCTCCTCTCCAGGCTAAACAGACCAAGCTCCCCCAACCTTTCCTCCTACATCTTGGTCTCCAAACCCTTCACCATCTTTGTTGCCCTCCTCTGGACACGCTCCAGTTTGTCTACATCCCTCTTTAACTGGGGTGCCCAAAATTGAACACAGAGCTTTAAATAAATAAATAAAAGCAAGAAATGCTCCCCAAAGTGTGTGATAAAGCATAACTTTATTATCTCCCCACAGGTCCAGCTAAGACGACTGATGAAGATTTTGCACAAGACATTTTGTTTGCAAACATGAACGGCAAATTTGTCGATACAGCATCCCAGGCGCCTTTCCATTTCTGCTGCAACATGCAGCAAAAGTTGAGATGCAGATTTCCAAATGCTGATAAGAAGATTAACAATGGCCTCCGAACAGAACCTTGTAATCATCTCTGCGAAACCTTGTAAATTTTCCAAGAAGAGGCAGTAGACAGAGTCGCAAGGAAGAGAAGAAGAAGAAGAAGAGGAAGAACTGTTTTCTTTTGTGCCCCGTTTGTCACTAGCCAAAGGAGAAGAAGAGGAGTTGGGTTTTTTATTAAATATGTGAAAAATGAAAAAAATCAGACGTTTTCGGATCTGGCCTAACTCGATGTGGGCCGATTCGGATCCATCCGAATCACCTGATTCAGGTTCGGGGCCAGCCAAATTGATTCGGTCAACTTCAAAGTGATTCGGCGCTTTTAAATATGGGAATATTCCCGTTTCCGTCATCGCCGTAGCTGTGGTGGGGTGGGGGGTTGAGTTAGAGGTTGCCAACTTTCAGTGTCACTGCAAGAACCTTTTCTCAAAAGACACCCCCCCCCTCCAAGTTTCAAGATTAGGCTGGAAGGTCCAATTACAGGGGCACCTAAGGTGGGCACCCACACCTGACCTCCATTATTTCCAATAGGGTCTCAAGGTCACCATGCTGGCTGCATGTGAAATCAATCTCAGCTTTCCAAATTAGAGGGCCCTGCTCTTAATCACTACATCACACTAATTCCAGATAGACTTCTGTCCTAGTTAAGTACATATGTCTTGAATGGTCTTCCAGTAGCAACACTTCTTATTGTATTAATATAAAATTGTATGATTTTATTATGATTTGAGGCTATCATTTGGACCTCTGTTTTTAATGTTTAATATAATAAATAATGCATGCCTTTCCCTGTATTTGATAACACACTTGTTACATAGTGAAACCCAGCACTACATTCTAATTTGGATTTCTTTAGTCTCCTGATGAGGACAGGAAGGCCTGGAGGATCATTGTCCATGGGGTTGCGATGGGTCGGACACGACTTCGCACATAACAAGTCTCCTGATTCTTAATTCAATATCAGTGTTAAATTTATCCTTGCCCTTGTGTCATCCCCGAGAATTCAGACATGCACGCACAGCATTATCAAAAAGCAATTTTGACTTTCCCCCTTATATTTAGAGGCCTATCATTACCTGCACCCCTAAACTGTAGCTTATGCATGCATTTAGCTCTGCAAAGAGGCAATGAAGGTAAAGCAACAAAGAAAGGCAGATTCTTGTGGCATCATAAAGAATAACGTGATTGTGGCCCAAGATTTCATAGATCTAGAATCGACTCAGCCCAAAACATGCTGCTCAGCTGGGATTTATTAATCTCTCCATGCTCCTGTACCCATACAGAACTGTCATGGTAAGCAAGAGGCCCCAAAGACCAAGAATCAAGAGTTCTTGACCATTTCTATGCCAGTGCTCAGAATATATACAGTCATGTGCTAGATATGAACGAGAGGTTCTCTGAATTCACCAGAAGGCTTTGGGATGACCTAGAATCATAGAATCATAGAATAATAGAGTTGCAAGGGACCTCCTGGGTCATCTAGTCCAACCCCCTGCACTATGCAGGACACTCACATCCCTATTGCTCATCTACTGTCACCTGCCACCCCCTTGAGCCTTCACAGAATCAGCCTCTTCTTCAGATGGCTATCTAGCCTGTTTAAAAATTTCCAAAGATGGAGAACCCACCACCTCCCGAGGAAGCCTGTTCCACTGAGGAACTGCTCTAACTGTCAGGAACTTCTTCCGGATGCTTAGATGGAATTTCTTTTGAAGTAATTTCATCCCATTCGTTCTGGTCCGTCCTTCTGGGGCAAGAGAGAACAACTCTACTCCATCCTCTGTATGGCACCCTTGTAAATACAGGAAGATGGCTATCAGATCCCCTCTCAATCCTCTCTAGGCTAAACAGACCAAGCTCCCCCAACCTTTCTTCACATGTCTTGGTCTCTTTGTTTAATCGACACCACAGCTGTACTGTGAGAATGAAATGGAGGTAACATTTGGGAGTAAAAAGTGGGGTACAAAAATCCAGCTTTTCTTTCTTTCTTTCTTTCTTTCTTTCTTTCTTTCTTTCTTTCTTTCTTTCTTTCTTTCTTTCTTTCTTTCTTTCTTTCTTTCTTTCTTTCTTTCTTTCTTTCTTTCTTCCTTCCTTCCTTCCTTCCTTCCTTCCTTCCTTCCTTCCTTCCTTCCTTGCTTGCTTGCTTGCTTGCTTGCTTGCTTGCTTGCTCGCCTCCTTCCTTCCTTCCTTCCTTCCTTCCTTCCTTCCTTCCTTCCTTCCTTCCTTCCTTCCTTCCTTCCTTCCTTCCTTCCTTCCTTCCTTCCTTCCTTCCTTCCTTCCTTCCTTCCTTCCTTCCTTCCTTCCTTCCTTCCTTCCTTCCTTTCTTTCTTTCTTTCTTTCTTTCTTTCTTTCTTTCTTTCTTTCTTTCTTTCTTTCTTTCTTTCTTTCTTTCTTTCTTTCGTCACATCGGGAGAGGCCTTTGGTTCAGTGACAGATCATCTATTTGGCATGCAGAAGGTCCCAGGTTCGATCCCCAGCATCTTCAGTCAAAAGATCTAGCAGCTGGTGATGGGAAAGACCTCAGCCCAAGAGACTGGAGAATCACGGTCAGTCTGAGTAGAAAGCACTGACTTTGTTGGACCAATCTGTATAAGGCAATTCAATGTGTTCATGTCTTGTGCAGTATCAATCCGTCCCAACTAGGAAGAAGAGCAATTAAAGAAGAATTCAGGCCAGAGAGGCAGGCTATAATGTACTGGAGAAGACCTACGATGGAGCCATTCCTCTGGATGTGGGCCTGTGGCTGGTTATTATGAGAAGTGAGGCATGGAGGCACTCCCAGAAGCATGCGCATCTCCCCCAGGCCCATCTCTCACAGTGATGCTGCCAGATGGATGTAAGCACACAATGGAACCCGGGACCACATATTCCGGTGTTGGCTCTGGACTGGCCTCTGTGTCAACGCAGCTGAAGACGGTCACGCTTGGCTCTACCATTCTAGCTGGGTATGGCTGCGAAAGATCTGGAATAGGGAGGCACGGCTGCTCGGCACAAGGGCTACTCGGTGAAGAAGACACCCCTACGCTTACAGTGGGGCCCGGATCTGGCATTGCTGCAAAACACGCGGGGACGTAGGTTGGCCCGGGCACGTTGACGCATTCCGTAGCAGAGGGCTGCATGCAGACGGGCGGAGGACAGTTGGGCTGCTTCATCTGGTGGGAGTCGGCACAGGTGGCGCCGCAAGTAGACGGCTCCGGAGCTTCAGCGGAGCACTGCGGCGCATAGATGGGTGGGGGAACGGTGGGCTGAACTTGCTGGAAAGCCATGCTGGTGGCAGCCTGGAGGCGATGCTGGTCGGGGAAAGATAAGAGGATGATTAGAAGTGGGCATTATCATAATTATCACAACAATCCCCCTGTGGGGTGGGTGAGGCTGAGAGAGCGCTGATATCACTGCTCGGTCAGAACAGTTTTATCAGTGCTGTGGGGAGCCCAAGGTCACCCAGCTGGCTGCATGTGGGGGAGTGCAGAATTGAATCCGGCATGCCAGATTAGAAGTCCACACTCCTAACCACTACACCAAGCTACTACTACTTTACTTTACTTTACTTTACTTTACTTTACTTTACTTCTACTACTACTACTACTTACTACTTTACTACTACTTCTTTACTACTATGACTACTATTATGATTACTACTACTACTCAACCCCCACTACCACCACCACCACTACTACTACTGCTACTGCTACTACTCCTACTCCTACTCCTACTCCTGCTACTGCTGCTACTGCTACTGTTATTGTTATTATTATTATATATTTATTCCCCACCACACTTGGAGCCAGCTCATGGCGGGTTACGGAAGGCCCATAAAAACCATTAAAAAAACCAATAAAGCAACATAAGAACTCAAAATACAATCACAGTAAAAAGCGAGAAGCACGGATTCTTTGGATTCCGTTTTAGTAACTGGTCGATGGTGGCTCTTCTGCCATTTCAGACTCGTTTTAGCAACCGGCTGCTAGCAGAATTTAGTGCCCTCCTCCTACAAACCTGCTTGCGTCAGGTTAGCACAACCGGTTGAGTCGCTGAAGGGAGACTTTCAGGCGTTATACCCCATTGAAGCCCTTCTCCCCCTGAAACCCCACCCTCCTCAGCCTCCGCCCCAAATCTCCAGGCATTTCCCAACCAAGAGCGGACGACCCTATTTTCATTGCGATTTTTGCAATTCATGTCATTATTTGAAATATGTCCCATCAGGGAGACCGTAGTCTGTTGCTGGGCAGGTTAGGACCCTCGATGGCGAAAGAGAAAGCCAAGTGAGAAGGGGAAAGAGCGATGGAAGAGAAAGTAGAGCAAGGGTTATAAGGGACACGGAGGAAGAAAACCTGATGTTACGAATCCTGCCTTGTCTCTTTGCCTGCATTGAACTACAAGAGCATTTTCCTGATGTTCATTTAGGCCCTAGGTCAAGGGTGGTCAAATTGTGGCTCTCCAAATGTCCATGGACTACAATTACCATGAGCCCCTGCCAGCTGCCTGGCAGGGCCTCATAGGTAATTGTAGTCCACGGACACCTGGAAAGCAGCAACGTGGCCTCCCCTGAATGAGGCTAAAACATCCCTCGGCTTTTAATAAAGGGGTTTTAATGCCTTCCAGCTGTCCTATTGTCCTCTTCTGACCCCAGTATGTTATTTCATCTATACCATTTCAGCTTACTAACCTGGCTTGTTTGTTATGGCTGGGTTTTAACGGCCGTGTCTCGTTCTTTTAATTGGAAGGCGGCTAGAGCCGGTCCCCGGAGAGGCGGTTCGGCCGTGGGGGGTGGGGGGGAGTTCGAGGGGGGTGGGATCATCACCTCTGTCTCTTGGGAGCAAAGATTGGGAAGACAAAATGGTTCTCCCCACTCATGGGTACTGGGAGTCTGCCCTTAACTTGTGGCAATGAGCAAACCACCTTTTTCTCTTAGTTGGCAGATGGAGATCTAGAGTTGAAGGGCGGCTCTCCCCATTTTGCTCTAACCAATTGGTATTCCCTCCCAGTCAGAGACATAAAGCTGGAAGGGGTCTCCAAGGCCATCTAGTCCAACCCACTGAACAATGCAGGAAATTGACAACGTCTCCATCACCACTACCCTAGGGGCACCTGACCCACGCAAGAAAGGTGAAAAACCCTCCAGGATCCCTTGGCCAATCTGGCCTGGGGAAACATTCCTTCCTGATCAGCATTACCCCCGGGGTATGTAAGAAAGTAAAAACACTGGCTCATCCCTTCCGCCCTTCCCTCTTCCCATCTGCCCGATTTCACAGAATCGGCATTGCTGTGAGATTACCATCTCGCCTGTGTTTAAAAACCTCCAGAGAAGGAGGAGGTAGAACCTCCCGTTCTACCACTTGGTCAAGAAGTTCATCCTAAGGTTTAGTCAAAGATGTCTTTGATTTAATTTCACCCTGATGGTTTTGGTCTGACCTTCTGGGGCAACAGTAAACAACTCTGCTCCATCCTCTCTATGGCAGCCCTCCAGATACTTGAAGAGGACACTCCTATCCCCTCTCAGTTGTCTCCCAGACAGACTCAGCTCCTTTGACCTTTCCTCAGAGGACTCGGTCTCCAGACCCCTCACCATCTTTGCTGCCTTCCACTGGTCATGTTCCAACTTGTCCACCTCCTTCTTCAGCTGTGGTGTCCCAAAGTTACATCTAACCAGAGCAGAATAAAATGGCACACTGCCTTCACATGACCAAGACACTATATTTCATTGATGCAGGCCAAAAACCTATTTAACTCTTTTGCTGCCATATCCTATGACTGACTCATTTTCACTGTGTGGTCTACTATGGCCCCTTGATCAATTGAACAATCGATCGATCGATCAGTCGATCAATCAATATCCCACCACTCCCATATCATGACTCATGGCTGGTCACAATAATATATTTACATTAAAACCCTTCTAAAACAGTAATAAAACCCCTATAAAAATCCACTTCTCAGACAGTGAAAGTTCCCCTCTGATATAACAGACCGTATGATGGTATAGAGCAGGGGTAGTCAAACTGCGGCCCTCCAGATGTCCATGGACTACAATTCCCAGGAGCCCCTGCCAGCATTTGCTGGCAGGGGCTCCTGGGAATTATAGTCCATGGACATCTGGAGGGCCGCAGTTTGACTACCCCTGGTATAGAGACTCGGGGGCAAATCCAGGGGTGCCCAATGACCTGGCTAGCCAGCGAGAGTCCCAGATCTAACCTACGTTGGCCTCCACCAAAGGTCTGGCAGAAGAGATCTGTCTTGCAGGCCCTGGGGAACTGAGGAAGTTCCTGCAGGGCCCTCAGCTCTCCCAGGTGCTCATTTCACCAGGTCGGGGCCAGAACAGAAGGCCCTGGCCCTGGTTAAGGCCAGGCAAACCTCCTTCAGGTCAGGGACCTCCAACAAGTTCATACTAGCAGAGCAAAGAGCCTTGTGGGGGGCATAAGGAAACAGGTGGTCCTGCAGAAATGTCCCATAATGTGGATGGCCTTAAAGGTTAACACTAAAACCTTGACCCTGACCCAAGCCACACCTAGACCCATTTGGCACGTACAACTGATGACTAGTTCTGTATCTTGTTGTCACTTCTGTAACTCTAATTTCTTGGCCATCACCTCCTTATTGCTCTTTATGGCCTAGTACTATTTCCACCAGGTTGTCAGGTTCTATCACTGGGCTAAACAGAGCCAGCGTGGTATAGTGGCTAAGAGCAATGGCTTCTAATCTAGCAAGCCAGGTTTGATTCCCCTCTCCTCCAAATGCAGCCAGCTGGGTGGACCTTGGGCTCATCACAGCCGTGATAATGCTGTTCTTGCAGAGCAGTTCCCCCTGAGTTCTCCCAGCCCCAGCTACCTCACAGGTTGTCTGTTGTTGGTAAAGGAAGGCGATTGTAAGCCACTTTGAGACTTCTTTGGGCAGTGAGAAGCAGAGTGTAAAAACCAACTGTTCTTATTTTGTTTGTTTGTTAGCATAATTTGCAGCATACCTTTCTCACTGGGACTCAAGGTGGATTATTATTTTCCCCCCAAAATGTATTAGTGATTTTTATACAGATTTAAAAAAGGGAAAAAAGAAAGGCCCAGAAAAAAGAGAGGAAGAAAAAAGAGAAAAAGAACAAAGATGTATCAGCTTTGTTACAATTTTTGAGCCTCCAGCCAACCAGATCATAAACTATAATCTAGCATTCAAATTTATCAAAGCATGTCAAGCTTGCTTCTTCAAATCAAGATTAAAATTAATTCTATGTTTGCTTTCTTTAATCTCCAAAACGATAAGTCATCCAGTAATTTTTCCCCACTTTCTAGCAAGAAGTCAATCAAAGGTTTCCGAGGAACCGCAAAGGGAGTTGTCATTTCTCTAATCAGTGGTGTAAAGTTAGCAAAATGAAACATCAACACTCAGCAAATTTTCACATCTTCCACAGCCACTCCTCTGTTGTAGGTAACTTTGTCATTTTCCAGTTATGAGCGCATAAGAGTTTATTTTTGTATATGATAATGGTGGTGACTTTAAATAAATGTTTCTGGTCTCGTTTGCAAATTAATCTTTAAAACCATTTGCATGCATATATGTATTTGGACTCAAGACTTAGACCTGCCTTTCTCAACTTTTTTACCATTCAGAAACCCCTGAACCATTTTTCAAGCTTTGAGAATGCACAGAAATGCCACGATCGTGCAGAATGCAGTTGGAAAGCATGGCTGTGTATGTGCTCACCGAGGTCCCCTCCCCATCCTGCCGGTCCCCCACATGGGTGATCTTGGGCTCGCCACAGCACTGATAAAACTGTTCTGACCGAGCAGTAATCTCAGGGCTCTCAGGAACCAACTCTTCTTCTTCTTCAGTAATCTCAGGGCTCTCTCAGCCTCACCCACCCCACAGGGTGTCTGTTGTGGGGAGAGGAAAGGGAAGGCGAATGTAAGCCACTTTGAGCCTCCTTTGGGTAGGGAAAAGTGGCATATAAGAACCAACTCTTCTTCTTCTTCTTCTTATGCCCCCCTCCAGGCCCATCACTGGCCATTTTGAGAAAGGGGCCAAATCAACATGACCATATATGGTCATAACAAATTATATAATTAATTAATTAACTCCTACCGTTTGGGAAACTCTTCCAGGGCTATCAAGAAACCCCAGGTTTTCATGAAACCTTCGTTAAGAAAGCCTGGAGTAGACAGAGTGAGTTCCTACCATCGACAGATGGGGGGGGGGGCTTGGAAAATATAGGATTAAGTTTGTAGAACCAACCAAAAGTCTAAAAACCGTGAAGCAATGCATAACGATATGTGACATCCTGAACAATGCCAAAATCCATAGCAGGTTCCTAGTTTTCACGCTATATACAAGAACAGTCGCACAAACCATAGTCCCTAATAATGTTTCCAAGGAACAAAGATTCATTTTGTACTGTGCCATTCTGTTTCCTGTGCTGAGAAGTCTTTTTTGGATCTTTGAATTTTGCGCAGTTTGCGGAAAGCTAGGACAATTATGCCTCCTTTCTGCCACAAGGTTTCTGATGACAGTGTCGTAAAAACACTTATCTAATGAAGTCAGGTTGTTGAGTTTAGTAGTGTCGACTGGAATGGCCAGAAGGTTCTAGGCAGAGAAAGGTCCTTCCCAGCTAAGCTACCTGAGATGCTATCAGGAGATTCTGGAGCTATGGAACTTCTCTTGTTGTTGTTGTTAGGTACGAAGTCCTGTCCAACCCATTGCAACCTTCAGGCCTTCCTGTCCTCTACCATTCCCCGGAGGCCATTTAAATTTGCACCGACTGCTCCAGTGACTCCATCCAGCCACCTAATTCTCTGTCGTCCCCTTCTTCTTTTGCCCTCAATCGCTCCCAGCATTAGGCTCTTCTCCAGGGAGTCCTTCCTTACTTCTCATGAGGTGGCCAAAGTATTTGAGTCTCATCTTCAGGATCTGGCCTTCTAAGGAGCAGGCAGGGCTGATCTCCTCTAGGACTGACCAGTTTGTTCACCTTGCAGTCCAAGGGACTCGCAAGCGTCTTCTCCAGCACCAGAGTTCAAAAGCCTCAATTCTTTGACGCTCGGCCTTCCTTATGGTCCAACTTTCACAGCCATACATTGCAGCTGGGAATACCATAGCCTTGACTAAACGCACTTTTGTTGGCAGGGTGATGTCTCTGCTTTTTAGGATGCTGTCTAGATTTGCTGTAGCTTTCCTCCCCAGGAGCAAGCATCTTTTAATTTCTTTGCTGCAGTTCCGATCTATCCATTCTCTATCCATGGCTAACTTAAATAGACTGGCAGTAGCTATATAAGACCATAGGCAGAAAAGTGTCTTCCTCAGTTAAGCTGCCTGAGATGCTACCTGGAGAATCTGGGAATTATATGGAAGATCTCCATGGCCTACCACTGAGATATGGTTCTTCTCTATCCATAGTCCGTTTGTTAAGACTTGAAGTAGCCACAGGCAATTAAGCTGTCTAAGATGTTACCAGTAGAACTGATTGTGTGGAGCACCTCTAAGCTCTACCACTGAGCTATTGGTCCTTCTCTAACTTTAGTCCATTTGCCCAGGATGGCAGTAGCTGTCTTCCCCCATTAAACTACATGAGATGTTACCAAGAGAATCTGATCGTATGGGGGCCCTCCAAACTTCATCACTGAACTGTGGTCCTTCTCTAACCTTAGTCCATTTATTCTGACCAGCGGTAACGGTCTAAGAGGTGGAAAAAGGGTTTCCCCTTGTTAAGCTACCTGAGATGTTATCAGGAGATGTTATAGACCAGGGTTGGCCAAGCTGTAGCTCTCCAGGTGTCCATGAACTACACTTCCCATGAGCTCCAGGCCGAATGCTCCCCCATGTGGGTGCAGGAAGAGGTGGGGCAACCTGCCATGATTAAAATGCCAGCCTGCAATCCAGCATGAAACCTCCAGTGCGTAAACGGTCCAACTGACGTGTTTGCAAGGAAGATGCTTCTTCACAAGATCTTAGCCGTCATTGAGGTACTTTTCAGTCCAGGAGCAGTTTAAAAGGTAAAGGTAAAGGTATCCCCTGTGCAAGCACCGAGTCATGTCTGACCCTTGGGGTGATGCCCTCTAGCGTTTTCATGGCAGATTCAATACGGGGTGGTTTGCCAATGCCTTCCCCAGTCATCACCGTTTACCCCCCAGCGAGCTGGGTACTCATTTTACCAACCTCGGAAGGATGGATGGCTGAGTCGACCTTGAGCCGGCTGCTGGGATCGAACTCCCAACCTTATGGGCAGACAGCTTCAGACAGCATATCGCTGCCTTACCACTCTGCGCCACAAGAGGCTCATTAGGAGCAGTTTAGAGATCAACAAGTGATTCTCGTACCCTGAGAATCGACTTGCCTCTCGAAAGGAGGGCTGGGGCTCAGTAGGGAGAACATCTGCCTGGCATGCAGAAGGTCCCAGGTTCCATCCCCATAATCTCCAGTTAACGGATTTAGCAAGTAGGTGATGGGAAAGACCTCTGTCTGGGATCCTGGAGAGCCAAAGTCATTTTGAGTAAATATTGGCCATGGAATCATAGAGCTGAAGGGGGAAATCCAGAACATCAGTGCAGGATCAGCCTCACATGTCCAGGATGAGCCTCTGTCCATCCACTCCTTGATGACCCAGGGGTCTGATCCAGTTTGAGGCAGTTTCATATGAAGGTTTCCGCCTTGTAGATCTTGTTTAGGCCGATCCTGCATTGAGCAGGGGGTTGGACTAGATGCCCTGTGTGGTCCCTTCCAATTCTAGGGATCCTAGAAGCCTAGATTTGGAAGGGACCACACAGGGCATCTAGTCCAACCCCCTGCTCAATGCCCCTCGGAGACAAATTTAGCTTCAGAGGGTAGCCATATTGGACTGCAGTAGGACTGGCTGTTGAAGAGGACAGAATGTTTTGAAATGGCTAAATTTATGTCACTGATTAAAGAGATGAGCACAACTGCCTTGGTTATTAATTAGAAACCTCTTATTAACTTCTTGCAGGACGGATTAAAGGCAGCAACAACAAAGTAACGTCTTGTGCCTTTAGAGACTAAACAAAAATGGACATGGAATTAATTTGAATCTCAATTTAAAGAAGTAAACTTGGTATGAATGGGTACATCTGATGTATAAATTGCACCCTGTACACCCCCCAGAGTAGTAGTAGAAGAAGAGTTGGTTCATATGTGCCACTTTTCTTTACCCGAAGAAGTCTCAAAGAAGCATAATCCCCTACCATTTCCTCTCCCCAAAACAGAAACCCTGTGAGAGAGGTGGGGCTGAGAGAGCCCTGAGATTACTGAAGAAGAAGAAGAAGAGTTGGTTCTTATATGCCACTTTTCTCTACCCGAAGGAGTCTCAAAGCGGCTTCCAATCACCATCCCTTTCCTCTCCCCACAGCAGACACCCTGTGAGGGAGGGGAGACTGAGAGAGCCCTGAGATTACTGAAGAAGAAGAAGAAGAGTTGGTTCTTATATGCCACTTTTCTCTACCCGAAGGAGTCTCAAAGTGGCTTCCAATCACCATCCCTTTCCTCTCCCCACAGCAGACACCCTGTGAGGGAGGGGAGACTGAGAGAGCCCTGATATTACTGAAGAAGAAGAAGAAGAGTTGGTTCTTCTATGCTGCTTTTCTCTACCTGAAGGAGTCTCAAAGTGGCTTCCATTCACCTTCCCTTTCCTCTCCCCACAACAGACACCCTGTGAGGGAGGGTAGGCTGGGAGAGCCCTGAGATTACTGAAGAAGAAGAAGAAGAAGAAGAAGAAGAAGAAGAAGAAAACTTGGTTCTTATATGTTGCTTTTCTCTACCTGAAGGAGTCTCAAAGTGGCTTCCAATTGCCTTCCCTGACAGACACCCTGTGAGGTGGGTGAGGCTGAGAGAGCCCTGACATTACTGGTCAGTCAGAACAGCTTTATCAGTACTCTGCTGAGCCCAAGGTCACTCAGCTGGTTGCATGTGGGGGAGCGTGGAATCAAATCTGGCTCGCCAGAGTAGAAGTCCACATTACTAACCACTACACCAAGCTGGCTCTACACCACGCAGTACCCTTTGGCCCCCAGAATTAGATACACTGAGATCGGGCATTGGAATAGAATCTATTATTTATTACTATGGTTCTATAGTTTGACATGTTCATTGTGAAGATTTTATCATTGCTGAAGAAATGAACACCACCCCGAGCCTGGATGCAGAGAGGATAATAAACTGAACAAATAAATTGAATACATTGAATAAATAAACAAACTGCATGGAATTTGGGGCCCTGCAGGTGGGTTGGTGGTTGTGTTCCCTGAATTGTGCAGGGGGTTGGACTCGATGACCCAGGAGGTCCCTTCCAACTCCATGATTCTATGATTCTATGGTTGAATAAATTAAACAATATACAGTTAGCTGGCAGATGGGATTAAAGACGGCAGGGGAGTGGAAGGGTTTTTAACTGTGTTTTAACAATATTTTGTATCTTTGCTTATTGTTGTAAGATGCTCCTAGCCTGCTTGAGGGGAGGGGCAGATCAATGAACAAATAACATTTATTTTTCAAATTTATTTTTCTATTTATACCCTGCCCCTCTCAGTGTTTATGAGCTGGTTGGCTGATGACTCAAAAACATATTGGATTGAAGTTGCTATGCCCCGTCTTTCCCTTTTTTCTTTCCCTTTCCTTTCCGTTTCCGTGTCTTTTTTTCTCACTTCTTGGGATCTGTATCAAAATCTCTAATAAAAATTCTACCGGGGGGGGGGGATTTGAATCCGTAGCACCTTTGCGACCAGCATGATTTGCAGGGTATAAGCTTTTGTGAATCCACTCTCTTGGTATCTGATGAAGGAAGCTTGAACTCTGGAAAGCTCTTATACCTCCCCGTCTCCCCCCAAAATTCTTGCTCTTCTACTGCAGACCTGCTGAGCAACAAAGTATCTCAAACCATCTCCCAGCATTTTTGAATGTCTGGGAATTAAGTCTGAAGCACTGATGTAAAACACACACCCTGCCCAAAAAAGCCCCCTTCTCTTTTGATAAGTTTTCAGAAACCATCAAAAAGGAACATTGTTATTTACATCTTTGTAACGGCAGCCAGGTGATTATATGCTCAAAATCTGGCAGACTTCAAGAACACCTGCAGTCAAAGACAGGCAGGTGAAAATGGTAGCATTTACAGAAATGGCTCATTCATTCTTGCTAATTATAACGAATCCCTTGTTATTGACTTCTCTCAGGAGGCTGGAAAGAACAAGGGGACGGCTTGTTTTTCTGCAGAATAAGGCCAAAGCCGTTTACTAGACCGAAGCCGGCAATAATATCAAGCTTGTTATAGAGGTAAAAAGAGAGAGGAAAGATTTCTCTTAGGCATTTGGAAGGGTTTGCAACAACTTGAGAGCCAGGAAGCAATTTCCCCACTAGCATCCTCTTGTTCCCTCCCCTTCTTCTCATCTTTGAACTTTTTCCTGCAAGGTTTGTAACATTTCCATAAGATGTTCTTTCAAAAAGGGCAAACTTACCCCAGTGTACCGGTGCCAGCAAGTGAGGACGCCGCCAAGATCAGCTTATGGAAGGTGTGTCGGGGTGAGCGCTTTTTTTTATATGGAAGGCGTAGGAAATTAGGCACGCCGCCTGCGAGAAGCTCTGGAACCGGCCCTGCCCACGCCTCGGTTAATGGATTAAGCCGGCTAATTAGGAGGCATGACAGAGGCAGATTTCCAGCCTGGCTGCTCCGATGAGGTCTCTCGGTCTCTGATGGCAACGATCCAGGCGACTGGTTGTTTCCAAGGCATGCGATTGCCAAACTTCCAATGTGTCACCCGGGCATGGCTTCTGGATCGGCAATGAGAGCCTGGGTGAGGCTCAGCTCAGCGGCAGATTATGTGCTCAGCATGCGCAAGGTCCCGGCCGCAATCCCCGGCATCTCCATCTCAAAGGACGTGAAAGGCCTCCGGGAGATGCGGAAGAGCGGCTGCCGGTCTGAGCGGGCAATGCTGGTCCCAAAGGATCAATCGCCTGACTCGTTATGTAGTGACTTTAGGTATGGCAGGTGAGTATGCTTCCAAAAGGTCTTGGAAGCTGAACGGGGTTCGAAAAGGTGGCCCCCTTGTGCATCTCTGACTGGTGGTCGTTCGTGGGATGCACCTAGGCAGAGAACAAAAGAACGCAAGGGAAGGCGTGTTGGTTCAGACACAGCCTGTCCAACACTCTGTGTCACACAGGGGCCAAAATGGAGGGTCCATCAAGAGGTCCACCAGCAGGGTCAGAACTCCAAAAGTCCTCCCACCCTTGCCCTCCAAGCATCAAGAAGACAAAGTATTCCTGACCCAGGCATAAATATGTAAGAGAAGTCATCAGAGATCAGACCAGTGGTCCTTCCAGTCTAATACTCTGCCACACAGGGGCCAAAACCCAGGGGCCATCAGGAGGTCCACCAGCAGGGCCAGAACTCCAAAAGCCCTCCCACTCTTGCCCCCCCCCAAGCGCCATGAAGACAGGGCAGCACTGTCCCAGACAGAGCTATCTATACCTGTTGGTTAGTAGTTATTCATGGACCTCTGCTCTTAAAAACATAAGAGAAGCCATGTTGGATCAGGCCAATGGCCTACCCAGTCCAGCACTCTAAGAACCAAAGTACATGAGAGAAACTATGTTGGATCAGGGCAACGGCTCATCCAGTCCAACACACTGTTTCACAGTGGCCAAAACCCAGAAGCCACCCGGAGGTCCACCAGCAGGATCAGAACTCCAGAAGCCCTTCCACTCTTGTCCCCCAACCATCAACAAGACACCACAACGCTACCCTAGATATGACATAAGAGAAGCCCTGTTGGAGCAGGCCAGTGGCCCAGCCAATCTAACATTCTGTGTCCAACAGTGTCCAAAAATCAGGGCCCTCAGGAGGTCCATTGGTGGGGCCAGGACTCCAGAAGCAATCCCAAGCATCAGAGAGCTGGATTTAAATCTCTACTCAGCCAAGACACTCGGTTGGGTGATTATGAGCTCAAGGTGGCTTACAAAGCTATTCCCACTCTTCCATTTGGTCATCAAAGAACCCTGAGAAGTCGGATAGATGGAGAGGTTCAGGTTGGCCAAGTCCCACTCATAGGAAGACACTCTAATCCTGGCTCCACACTGCCTCACACTGAAGCAACAGTAGGTGGGTGTCATTCCTTTAAGACAGTGGTTCTCAACCTTCCTAATGCCACGACCCTTTAATACAATTCCTCATGTTGTGTTGACCCCCAACCATAAAACTATGCAAGTGTTCTTTCTCAGAAGTTAAACCGAAACTCATCAACGGTATGAAGATCCGTTGTTCATGACTGTATATGAATTGTTTCCCCCCCAGGGTTTCTCAATTCAGTTCTGCCTCTTGTCTCACCATGCCAATCTTGCTCTTTTCCGCTGCTCCAGACAGATGAACGCTCTATCTCGATCTACCCCGCAAGGCTGTTGTGTGGATGGTGCTCCCCTGGCCAAGCTGCTTGCCCTGCCCGCGACCCCTGTGAAAGGGTCTTTCGACCCTCAAAGGGGACCCAACCTCCAGGTTGAGAACCACTGCTTTAAGATCCTCATATATTATATGAGGCAGTGTACTGTATTCATTTGACTAAGGCTGGGGAGACGTAGGTTCAAATCCAGCCAGCCCCCAAAAATCATTGGGTGTCCTTGTGCCACTCACTCGGTTGACTCCCAGAATTTTACACGCTGCCTGTTTTGTATATGACATGCTGTATGCATTATGTTGGACCTTGCTGCATCATTTTATTTGTAGCCCCTCGCAAGAAGAAAGGTAGAGTATAAATTAAGCAAACCATCAGAGGAGTTGTTGCAACAATAAAAATATAATGCAGAAGTGGGGAGCTGCTGAGCAGTCTTGGAGGAAGGGTGGGGGGAAAAGGAGACCGGAAAGCCAAGTAGGTCTTCAGATTTCTAGACGTAGTCTGGACAAATAGTTGGGACCAGTTCTTACGTGGCCAATGGCTGCTGTTTGGGAGGACGAACTGTATGGAATGACACCATGCTGAGGTCTCTCTCTTCCCCAAATGATTCCTTTCCTGGAAGCCACTCCTGAATCTCAAGGAATTTCCCAATCTGGACTGGTCAATCCTACAACAACCTCTGATCAAAAGTTCTATGTGTGACCTTTTGGGTCCAGCTTGGTGTCATGGTTAGGAGTGGTGGCTTCTAATCCGGCGAGCCGAGTTTGATTCCCCACTCCACTACATGCAGCTGCCTGGGTGATCTTGGGCTTGTCACAGCCCTGATAGTGCTGTTTACACAGAGTAGCTCTATTAGGGCTCTCTCAGCCCCACCTACCTGTCAGGAAGGGAAGGCAATTGTAAGCCGCGTTGAGACTCCTTCTGGAAGAGAAAAGTGGCATATGAGAACCAACTCTTCTTCTTCTTCTTCTTCTTCTTCTTCTTCTTCTTCTTCTTCTTCTTCTTCTTCTTCTTCTTCTTCTTCTTCTGCTTCCTGAAAATGGTTTGGAAGTGGGATACTTGGAGGACCGCTTACCCTAATCCTAAACATAAATCTAATCCTAGTTCCACCTTTTCCCAACTGACTGGCATAGCATAGTTGGAGGTTCAGCAGGTGGCTACATAGACCCACTTCCCAGAAAGGCTTCTAGGTAGCGTCATCGACAGGATGGGCCTCCCTCGCCAACAGGGCTTTTGACTTCACTGATGAGGGTTAAGGCTTTTGGGAGGATTTTCTGTTTTCATTTCATGTCCTGTATCTTCTTCACTTAACTGATTATCTCAGGGCTTCTTATTCACATGTTTGAATCTTTTGGTCATGTTGTTGTGTTTGTAGACCTGCTGAGGAACAAGCTTGAGGTCTGAGGGAATACTGTAATTCTGCACTGCAATTAGCCAAAGATGGTGAGGGGCTGGAGACCAAGACGTATGAGGAAAGGTTGGGGGAGCTTGGTCTGTTTAGCCTGGAGAGGAGACGACTGAGAGGGGATCTGATAACCATCTTCAAGTATTTAAAAGGCTGCCATGTACAGGATGGAGCAGAGTTGTTCTCTCTTGCCCCGGAGAGACGGTCCAGAATGAATGGGATGAAATTAATTCAAAAGAAATTCCATCTAAACCTCGGGAAGAAGTTCCTGACAGTCAGAGCGGCTTCTCAATGGAACAGGCTTCCTCGGGAAGTGGTGGGTTCTCCATCTTTGGAGATTTTTACACAGAGGCTGGAGAGCCATCTGACGGAGAGGCTGATTTTGTGAAGGCTCAAGGGGGTGGCAGGTGACAGTGGATGAGCGAGAGGGTTGGGGGTGTCCTGCATTGTGGGGAGGGGGGTTGGACTAGATGACCCTGGTGGTCCCTTCCAACTCTATGATTCTATGATATAAGTTGGAGAGAGGGTTAGGGGGGATGATTCAGTCTAGTCTCTTCTTGTACCATGCTGTAGTCACCATAAAGATCTCAGATTTCTTCCAGTGCTCATGTCTACCTCTGAACCCATGGATTTAACACATACCCCTGCTCATTCTGCTAACGTTGGATAATGCGTGCTTGCCCAGCTGGATTTTCCTGTGTAAAACTGGAAAATCTACTTCTAAAGTGCCTTATCCAATGTGTTCAGAATGAAGTTGGCCTTGATTTCCTTGGAAGCCATTTCAAGTGCATTTTTACGGAAAAGCCAGGTACGTTAATGCCATCAAGTTGCGACCTATAGTATCTCAGCAAGGAGCTTCAAAGCTAGTGAGATGGCTTCACACTGCCTTCCTCTAAAAGAAGTTTCATTATAGTTTCATTGAATATCAGTTCTGGGGCAAATAAGTATGTGCTGCCAAAGGCACCCCCAAATTTCCACAGCAGAAGCAGAAAGTTTGGCATGATTGTTAGGGATTGGCACGAACCTAAAATTTGCTATGGAGTTGGGCCGGTCCGTGATTTGTCAAGTTCATGGTGGGTCAACTGATGCAAACATTCTGCCAACTTTCACGCTGTTCATGCTCAGTTGTGCCGGTGTGTAGATGAATATATTCTGAAACACACCATATGTGCTCAACTTCAATGTTTTCCAAACTTCAAAGCAACAGGGGGCAGACCTTGGTGTAGCATCTAGGGGAGGTTCCCTAGGACACTGATGTCTCTAATTTGCACAAAATCCATTCTATACATGAGCCTCTTGTGGCGCAGGGTGGTAAGGCAGCCGGCATGCTGTCTGAAGCTATCTGCCCATGAGGCTGGGAGTTCAATCCCAGCGACCAGCTCAAGGTTGACTCAGTCTTCCATCCTTCCGAGGTCGGTCAAATGAGTACCCATCTTGCTTGCTGGGGGGTAAACGGTAATGACTGGGGAAGGCACTGGCAAACCACCCGGTATTGAGTCTGCCAAGAAAACGCTGGAGGGCGTCACCCCAAGGATCAGACATGACTTAGTGCTTGCACAGGGGATACCTTTACCTTTACCTCTACCGTTCTCTACACTCCTGAACTAAAAAGGCCCCAGTCCCGGCTTGGTGGAATGCACTCCGGAGTGAGATCAGGGCCCTGTCGGAGCTTCAGCAGCTGTGCAGGGCCTGCAAAATGGTTGAGGCCAGTGCAACTACAAAGCACATAGCAGAATAGACACCTAGTGACCCTCCCCCTACACCCTCTCCTGCCTTCCGTTTCAGCATGGGAAGCTGTTCCATTAACCAACCGCTTGAACTTCTGTTTGTGGCTTCTAGGAGTGAGATTTGGTTGTCCCGTCTTTTAACTGGATGTATTTCAATGTCATCCGAGGTTATATTTTAATTATGTTGTTAGCCACCTCAAGAAGCCGATGATGATGATGATGATGATGATGATGATGAAGGAGAAGGAAGGCAGGGAGGGTACGCTGTGGTGGCCAAAACTCTTTGAGTTGGAACCTGGCCAGGATGAGTAGCCCCCTCCCTCTCATTCTGAAACGTCTTGCTCCTCTCAAGCAATGACAGAAGGGGGCAAGGCCTCCGAGGGGGAGATGGGGGTCCTGACAATTCTTTTCTATGTGCTCGTACACCAAACCCACATTTCCTGACAACGAGGGCTGTTCATAGATGGAACCTGCTGCATCGGAGGGTAGTGGCATCTCCTTCCTTTGGAAGTTTTTAGGAGGAGATTGGGTGAGCCCCTGTCTCTTCCAGATTGGTGTCACTCTGATTCTGCATGCAGGGTGTATGGTCCAACCTTCCTGTATGAAGTTCCCTTGTGCCAAGTTGGACTCTTGTTCATCATTGCCTCTTCTGAGGGTCTCAGGCAGAGGATGGTCTTGTCATAGCCCCTGAAATACTCCTGTTCGATTCTACAAAGCTGCCTTCTACCAATGGGAAGGGAAAGGCCATTACTCCATGGAAGAACCTCTGCTTTGTCCGAGAGACAGTGTGGTTATAGGGTGGCAGACTCTAATTGGGAGAACCAGAGAAGCCCCTGAAATAAATGTCCAGGCTTTGAGTACCTTCTGGAAGTGATGTCAGCTGGCCGTGCCTTCCGGCCACGCCCCTGGAAGTGACATAAGCACCTTCACCCTTCCCCCTTCTTTTACTCCCTCCCTCCACCTTTATTGCTACTACGGTGGCTTTGACTCATGGAGGCCAGAAAGAAGAGCAGGAGCTGAGAAGACAGCCTGGACATACACACCCCCATCCCATCCCATCCCATCCCATCCCTGGGCTGGGAGGTGCAATTATATGTAGCGTTATACCACTCAGCTGTCGTAACACTATTTTTAACAATGTGCGGAAGTGTTGAGACTCCCCTCCCTTTGATTTTTACACCCAGGGACTACCCACCAAGCCTTCCAAGTAGAGGCAACCAGTAGCTTGTGGTCCAGTCCATTTAGTCAGAAGGAGAAAGGCTGTGGACCCCCTTCTGGAGCACCCACGGACCCCTGGCTGCGAAACCTTGCCTTGAAGGTTCAAACCAGAACTCCGAACCAGACCCGGAATTCAACCAGGAAGAGACACCGTGACCATAGTAACCTTGCTGCTTTAATCCCTCCCCCTCCCGCCGGATCACCAGTGGGTAACAGAATATGCCAGTGGAATGCCGGCCATGCTGATGTGAGGAGCCTGGTCTTGAGCCGGATACAACCGTAGGGAAAAAAAAGAGGAATTCAAGATGCAGCAACGCAATGCCTCTGTACTTGTTTTTATTTCTGTACATCTTAAGCGGAAGTCCTTGGAAGGGGAGAAGGTCCACCACCAAGCAACACAGAGAGCCCTTCTTTCTCCGAGATCGACTCAATATCCTGGAAGACGACAACTCACATTCGAAAGAAAGACTAAAAAAAAAAAGAAGAGAAATCCAGGTAGCAACCGGAGAGAAGGCAGAGGAAGCCGGCCCAGGGAAGATGCATATTATTTTGATACAGGAGGGATTTTTTTTTCATTGATGTGAGATGCACAATCAAGTACAAGACGATCTGTAGGTCTTTGTTTCTCTTTATCTCTGAGCAGTGCTGCAGGCTGTCCTCATTTCTTTAGGACGCAATGATTCAGGGTGATAGTAGGATGGGCTTTCCTACATACTTTATCATTGCCAGGCGGGCTACATGGCTTTGCGCACTTGGCGGCACCGGATTTCACTTCCTCATGGGAGTCACTGCAGACAGAACCCCCTTTGGTGGCGCATGTAGAAGAACATGGCGCAGCGCAGGGCTGCTGGCAGGGTTCCTGGCAGGGTTCCTTGCAGGGTTCCTTGCAGGGTTCCTGGCAGGGGGGATCCCCCTTTTTCCCAGCACTGCTGGGAGCGGCGCAGGTAGCAGCGCACGGAGCACTGCTCTGGGTCTTGATTGATCCCACACAGATAGAACCACAAGAGACCGAGCCCTTAGGGGCACACGGATTGCATTTTTGGGGTTGGAGGGATGTTATGCAGATCGGACCGCGAGTGTATTGGCAAACGGAGTCGCATCGGGATTTCAGCGATGTGATACACTCAGAGCCACCGGAGCCTTGGCAAATGGGAGAGCGCGGCCCCTGCATGGGGGTCGCGCATGGACTAGCGCATGGGTCCATGTTTTGTGACTGGAGTGATGTTATACAGATGGGACGATGTTGGCAAGTCGGAGTGCACGGGGCCTGGCCATTTGGCATGCAGACAGGAGTGGGAGGGCCTGTGCATGCGTTAGCGCATGGACCCATGTTTGTGGGACAGAGTGGGCTCAAGCAGATAGGACCACGTGGGCAAACTGGAGAACTTTGGCTCTGGCCATTAGAGATGCAGATCGGACTGCTAGGCCCTGCGTATGCATTAGCGCATGTGGGGGAGCATGGACTCTTCACTGGAGGAGGGGCCAGATAAGAAGTAGCACTCGGTCCTGCACTGCGGGTACTCCCAAATTTCATGCTACCCTTCACAGCAGTGGGAGGTGGCATGCAGGCTTGGGTGCACTGGTAAGACATCTTGTCTGGAGCACTTCAAGTTCTGTATGGGGGGGGGGGAAGAAAAAAAGAAATTATGTCTTAGAGCTGTAAACTCTGGACAGAAACGGCTTATCTTAGAAGCACATGTAGTGTGTGCTACGGGCCCCACAGTTCTAGGGTCCTCGCAGAGCTGTACATGGTGATTGTTGGGATGGGATTGGGGGGTCTTCGTGCTTATGTGGCTTGGGGACCACCAGAACCCCAGAAAGGGTGATATGCATGCTCTGACGTTAACTGAACATGAGCCTCGCCACTGAGATGTGTGTGTGGACCATAAGCTGCATAAGTGTGAAGATTCCTTTAAACATTGGGGCATTGTGCTGGTGTGTCTCACCAAGGTTTGAGAGCAAAGTGAAGCTCTCAGTGGCTTCCAAACATCCCTGAGAGCCCCTCCCCACCACCCCACTGTCAACAGCACAAGTAGCAGCGCTGGCTGTGCTCTGCTAAGGCCCTGCAAATCCTTAAAGAGAGCCAGTTTGGTGTAGTGGTTAGGAGTGCGGACTTCTAATCTGGCATGCCGGGTTCGATTCTGCACTCCCCCACATGCAGCCAGCTGGGTGACCTTGGGCTCGCCCCGGCACTGATAAAGCTGTTCTGACTGAGCAGTGATATCAGGGCTCTCTCAGCCTCACCCACCCCACAGGGTGTCTGTTGTGGGGAGAGGAATGGGAAGGCGACTGTAAGCCACTTTGAGCCTCCTTCGGGTAGGGAAAAGCGGCATATAAGAACCAACTCTTCTTCTTCTTCTTCTTCTTCTTCTTCTTCTTCTTCTTCTTCTTCTTCTTCTTCTTCTTCTTCTTCTTCTTCTTCTTCTTCTTCTTCTTCTTCTTCTTCTTCTTCTTCTTCTTCTTCTTCTTCTTCTTCTTCTTCTTCTTCTTCTTCTTCTTCTTCTTCTTCTTCTTCTTCTTCTTCTTCTAAACTGACTCTGGTGCCCTGCGTATCCTTAAGCTGGGCCTGAATCCCGACACTATTTTTTTACAATCTTAAAAAAAGAGAACTCCAGTATTGAGTCCTCCAAGCAACAACTGAGTCCTCAATTGAGGACTCAACAATTGTGTCCTCTGACTTTTTCACAGTCAGAGTAGTTCAGCAGTGGAATAGGCTGCCTAAGGAGGTGGTGAGCTCCCCCTCACTGGCAGTCTTCAAGCAAAGGTTGGATAGACACTTTTCTTGGATGCTTTAGGATGCTTAGGGCTGATCCTGCGTTGAGCAGGGGGTTGGACTAGATGGCCTGCGTGGCCCCTTCCAACTCTATGATTCTGTGATTCTAAGCTACAACGATTGCTCAATTTGAGTGCATTCAGAAATGCAGAGCAATGCTCCCCAATGGGCAGAATAGGATGTTAGGGTTCTTCAATCAGTATGGATGCTAATTTCCCACCCTACTCAAATCGAGCTGAGGGGAGGGGCTGGGGCTCAGCGTTGAAGCATCTGCTTGGCCCACAGAGGTCCCCCGGTTCGATCCTTGGCATCTCCAGTTAAAGGATCAAGGAGTGGGTGACGGGAACGTCCTCCACCAGAGATCCTGGAGAACTGCCGTTAGTCTGGGTAGACGATACTGACTGGGCCAAGGTTCTGATTCAGTTGAAGGCAGCTGCAGAGGAGAGGACACGCAGTAATGGGTTTAAACTACAAATACAACGATATAGGCTAGATATATTTTTCACAGTCAGAGTAGTTCAGCAGTGGAATAGGCTGCCTAAGGAGGTGGTGAGCTCCCCCTCACTGGCAGTCTTCAAGCAAAGGTTGGATACACACTTTTCTTGGATGCTTTAGGATGATCCTTTGGGCTGATCCTGCATTGAGCAGGGGGTTGGACTAGATGGCCTCTATGGCACCTTCCCACTCTATGATTCTGTGGTTCTGTGATTCTGTGATCATGTGTCCCATGTGTGTTATACCTCTTTGCCGACTCTATTCTTTACGACATCCCTCCCACCTTCTAATATAAAGATTCAAAAAAATCTCATTCTGACATGGATCCGACGAACGGAGCTTTGGCTTTTGAAAACTTATCCTCTGAAAATTTTTGTCAGGCTCTGCAAGACGCTATTGGGCTCGAATCTAGCTGTTCTATTGCAGGCCCACACAGCTAACCCCCTGAACAAATTAGGAAAATTCAAGATCTGCAGTTTGCAGGATTTAACAGCACAAGGAGAATATCCTACAGGGGGACATCAGAAGAGATATTAAGTTTGCGTATTTAGATTAGGAAGTTCCTGATGTTTTCAAGTAATCTCCCGTGCCCCATTGGCTCAGTCAGAAACTTCCTGCTCTTTTGAGTCCACTTCCTGTCACTTTCCCCTCCTTAGCTAGACAGGATTCCCTCTCTCTTCTCTTACTTACTAAGCTGTTTCTCTTCTTAATAAAACTATTTATTTTTTAAGCAGCTGGTACTGTATCCCTTTGCATATTTGTTATTGTTAGGTGCGAAGTCGTGTCCGACCCAACGCGACCCCATGGACAATGATCCTCCAGGCCTTCCTGTCCTCTACCATTCCTGGAGTCCATTTAAGTTTGCACCGACTGCTTCAGTGACTCCATCCAGCCACCTCATTCTCTGTCGTCCCCTTCTTCTTTTGCCCTCGATCACTCCCAGCATTAGGCTCTTCTCCAGGGAGTCCTTCCTTCTCATGAGGTGGCCAAAGTATTTGAGTTTCATCTTCAGGATCTGGCCTTCTAAGGAGCAGTCAGGGCTGATCTCCTCCAGGACTGACCGGTTTGTTCGCCTTGCAGTCCAAGGGTCTCGCAAGAGTCTTCTCCAGCACCAGAGTTCAAAAGCCTCAATTCTTTGACGCTCGGCCTTCCTTATGGTCCAACTTTCACAGCCATACATTGCAACTGGGAAGACCATAGCCTTGACTAGACGCACTTTTGTTGGCAGGGTGATGTCTCTGCTTTTTAGGATGCTGTCTAGATTTGCCATAGCTTTCCTCCCCAGGAGCAAGCGTCTTTTAATTTCTTTGCTGCAGTCCCCATCTGCAGTGATCTTGGAGCCCAGGAAAATAAAATCTATCACTATCTCCATTTCTTCCCCATCTATTTGCCTGCTAATATATATATGAGCCTCTTGTGGTGCAGAGTGGTACGGCAGCAGGTATGCAGTCTGAAAGCTCTGCCCATGAGTTCAATCCCAGCAGCCGGCTCCAGGTTGACTCAGCCTTCCATCCTTCCGAGGTCGGTAAAATGAGTACCCAGCTTGCTGGGGGGTAAACGGTAATGACAGGGGAAGGCACTGGCAAACCACCCCGTATTGAGTCTGCCATGATAACGCTGGAAGGCGTCACCCCAAAGATCTAGGGCTGACCGGTTTGTTCGCCTTGCAGTCCAAGGGACTCGCAAGAGTCTTCTCCAGTACCAGAGTTCAAAAGCTTCAATTCTTTGATGCTCGGCCTTCCTTATGGTCCAACTTTCACAGGGGATACCTTTACCTTTAATATGTATACGGGTTAGTAGATGGGTTAGATCAACAGGGTATGGTGCCATGGAGTCTCTCCACCCAAAGAATCCATTTTCTCCAGGGGGAACAGATCTCTGCACTCTAGGGATGAACTGTAACTCCATGGGATCCCCAGGTCCCACCTGGAGGCTGGCATCCCTAGCGGAATGGGAGGCAGGGTGGCCAGATCAGATTCCTCTGCATAGTGGCCCTGGACTTCTTTAATGGTGGCTCATCTGAGCACTGACCAGAGTCAACCCGGCTTAGCTCCAGAGTTCTGATGTGCTCGGGCTAGCGTAGGGCATCCAGAACAGGGCTGTCCTTTCTGACTTGTTCTCATTGGTGTTGAGACCATGAGCTTCCCTGGTTGAAAAACAGTCTGTCCATTTCCTCAGAAGGCTTTTCGAGGGCCAGTATGGTATAGAACTTCAAGAGCTGCGGGTTCTAATCTGGGGAACCCTGGTTGATTCCCCACATGGATCCACCTTCTCTTCCTCTCCCCACAAGAGACAACCTGTGGAATAGGTGGGGCTGAGAGAGCTCTGTGGGAACTGCTCTGTGAGAACAGGACTGTGACTGGCCCTAGGTCACCCAGCTGGCTGGCTGCATGTGAAGGAGTGGGGAATTGAACCTGGCTCGCCAGCTCAGAGGTCACTGTGGTCAACCACTACACCAAGCTGGGTCACCTTGGGCTAGTCACATGCTGCCCCAGGAGGCACCAATGACTCCTTCGACGAAGTGAAATCTGGCCCTGACAAATGCGCAAAGCCATGTGGCTCTGCTAATGTATGGAGGAAAGCCCATCCTGCTATGTTCTTGCAGAACAGTTCTCCTACAGCTCCCAGTCCCACCGACCTCACAGGGTGTCTGTTGTGGGAAGAGAAAGGTCAGCTGTTTGGGGGTCTCCTTTGGGCGGTGAAAAGCAGGGGACAGAAGAATCCAGCTCTTCTTTTTCTTCCGGCTGCTCTGCCTTACAAGCCCTGCTGGGACGTAAGGTCAGGTCAGCCACAGGCCTCAGGTGGCTGAGAGGAGATTGCAAGAGGCCATTTCGCCAGGAAACCAAATTGCAGCATGCCAGAGCTACTCCTCCGGGGGAGGCTAAGAGCCCCATGAATAATTGAAACCTCTCAAATAAAGCACCTGCTTCAAAGGTGTTTTGACAGGTGCTGAATATATTGAAGTTGCTACATAGCTATTAAAGGCTACAGGAGATTGCTTTAGACCATGTGGTCTAGACCTCAGGCCTCGGCTTAGGTACACAAAATGCGGAAGGCTCAGAGAAGCTTAGCAGAATTCAGGACAAGGAGGTTGGGAATGGACTGCTGTAAGAGAAGAAGGAGGAGGTGAAGGAGTTTGTTTTTATATCCTGCATTTCTCTACCCAAAGGAATCTTACAATCGCCTTCCCTTTCGTCTCCCCACATCAAACACCCTGTGAGGTGGGTGAGGCTGAGAGAACCCTGATATTACTGAAGAAGGAGAAGAATTGGCTCTTATATGCCACTTTTCTCTACCCAAAGGAGTCTCAAAGCGGCCTACATTTCCCTTCCCTTTCCTCTCCCCACAACAGACATCCTGTGAGGGAGGGGAGGCTGAGAGAGCCAAGAAGAAGAAGAAGAAGAAGAGTTGGCTCTCCAGATTAGAAGAAGAATTGGTTTTTATATGCTGCTTTCCTCTACCTGAAGGAGTTCAAAGCAGCTTACAGTTGCCTTCCCTTTCCTCTCCCCACAACAGACACCCTGTGAGGGAGGTGGGGCTGAGAGAGCCCTGATATTGCAAGGACAGCACTATCAGGACTGTGACTAGTGGGGAATCAAACCTGGCTCTCCATATTAGAAGCTGCTGCTCTTAATCACTACACCACTCTGTCCCTTGTCATGTGCCGTAGATTTTTTCAGGTAATATCTAGAGCTACTTTTTGTTGGCCAAGTTTAAATACACAAAGGAGGAGCAAAGCATCAATGGCTTAAAGCAGGGGTAGTCAACCTGTGGTCCTCCAGATGTTCATGGGCTACAATTCCCATGAGCCCCTGCCAGCAGGGACTCATGGGAATTGTAGTCCATGAACATCTGGAGGACCACAGGTTGACTACCTCTGGCTTAAAGAACAAAAGAGCCATCGTGGGGCAGTGGTTAAGAGCGTCCGACTCTAGCTTGAAGAAGAGGATGTCATTCCCGACTTCTCATTTACGTTCTGTCAGCTGGATGACCTTGGACTAGTCACAGCCCTGATAGAGCTAGTCTTGCGGAGGAGTTCTAATAGAGGCCTCTCAACCCCACCTATCTTGGGCCAGTCACAGTTCTCTCAGAGCCTCCCCTCCCTCAGAGGTTGTCTGTTGTGGGAAGAGGAAGGACAGGCAACTGCAAGCCACTTTGAGACCCCTTTGGGTCGTGAAAAGCGGGGTATTCAACCCACTCTTCTTCCATTTCACGGGGAATCTGTTAGGGGTGGGGGAGAGAAGAGGAAAAGGCTTTGTAAGCCATTTTGAGGCTCTTTCAGGTGGTGAAAAACGGGGTGTAAATAATCTGTGACAGCCTGACTCTTACGAGGTTATGCGGAACACATACCTGCCCTGGGGGCTCCTTGTTCCCCCCTCCCTCTCTCTCAGACACAAACACACCTGTGCCCCCTCCCTTTGACGATTGACTGAGGAAAGGGGATTATGCTGCTTCTTGTATTTTATGTTACTAGGGTATTTTGATTTTTGGTTTTATTGGGCGTTTAATTTCCTTTGATATGACCTGCTACAAGTCCATGGAGGGATCTAAATTAAAACAAACAAACAAACTCATATAAAAACAAACTCTTCCCCCCCCCTGCCCTCGCCCCCTTTAATTCTCACTTGCCTGTCCTCCTCCCTGGTCACTCCCTCTTTCCCTTCCCAGACTTCCTCCTCTCTCACACCTCCCCCACCCAGGATCCTTTCCCCCATACCCAGACTCCCTCTTCTCTCCCACTCACCACCCAGACTCCATCCCTACCCAGATTCCCTCCTCACTCCCCCTCTCCTTACCCTTGTGGTGGTGCTGGTCCAGCCACCTTCCGCACCTTACGTCCCGAGGTCTCAGGTGGGGTGGAGAAGGCTCAGCCACCTTCCACACTCCATGCACATCCTGAGGCCTTGGGCAGTCATGGTACTTGCTGGCCTTCTTCTACCCCACCCCGCAGCTGGCCCAGCCTCTTCTGGATTGTTCTCTGAAGTGGGCCTATGAACGTCACATCCGTTCCCATTTCCATCCCAGGGAGTAAGCCAGAAGATGTGTTCCACATCAAAAACAGCTCTTTTTTGCTACCTCACAGGGGGTCTGTGGCGGGGAGAGGAAAGGAAGATGATTGTAAGTCACTTTGAGGATCCTTTTGGTAGTGAAAATCGGGATATTAAAAGCAGTTCTTCTACTGCACAAGGTGTCTCTTCCTGGGAGAGGAAGAAAAGGAGATTGTAAGCTGTTTTGATACTCCCTCAGATAGTGAAAAGCAAGGTATCAAAAAACAGTTATTTTCTTCTTCATTGAGAAGAGAAACGACCTTGTAAGAAGAGAGGGCAAAGAGACAGACCTAACTCTCTAATTGATTAAACTCCTGTCTTGGAGGCAAGCAGGGAGGAAGTAGACTCAACGGAGCAGGAAGTCTCCAACAGAGCCAATCAGGACATAGGAGGATATTATTTGAAAGATACCCGGAAGTATACACATCTCATCTGATGCCCCCTGCAGGATATTCTTCTCATGCTGCTCAATCATGCACACTAAAGGTCTTGCACCCACCAATACTTGTCACTTCTAGCTAGTTCTCAGAACCATTAAGAACTCTATGGTCAAGGCCTTATTTGTGCCTCCTGCTCCCTTTTGCCCTATTTTTTGAGCTTTGATGGGAAATGTCCTGGAGGTCTCCCCCATAAGTGGAAGATTGAGCACCTTGGGGCAGGCTAATGCACAAGCCAATTGTTCTAGGAGTCCTTAGCTGTCAACGAAACCTTTTCAAGTCCAAATCTGCATACAGAATTGATTGAGAAGACCTGAGGTCATCTGCTGGATTGGATCCCAGCACTGTGGGCAAAAGAAAACAGTCGTTAATGGGTGTCCAGCGCTAACAGTTGTCAGTGTGTGTGGAAGAGTTGGTGAAAGTTAGTAGTAGAGATAGACAGCAGGGTGTAGTGGTTAAGAGGGGCAGCTTCTAATCTGGAGAGCTGGGTTCGATTCCCTGCTCCTCTTCCACATGCAGCTGGCTGGGTAAACTTGGGGTAGTCACAGTCTTTTAGAGCGGTTCTCACTGAGCAGTTTTCTCAGAGTTCTCTCAGCCCCACCTACTTCACAGGGTGTTTGTTGCAGGGAGAGAAAGGCAGTTGTAAGCTGCTTAGAGGCTACTTCTGATAGTGAAAAGCGTGGTACAAACACCAACTCTTCTTCTACCACATTTATGTGAAAGTTTTGGCTCTCCTCTCTAACAAATGGACTAACAATGGGATGGGTTCCACAGGTTGTTTCCGCACTAACGATATTGTTCTTGTACACATTTTTAAAAAGTTTTCCATCCATTATTGCATTAAAATCCACCTTTCCATGTGCAGATCCGAATGGTCATCTGACTTACCGCGCTTTATGGAAATTCCCAGTTACAATTATTTCATGGATCAAGGTGGAATTTAATTTGGGGCTCCCCAATGCAGAAGTGTGTCCATTCCGGTTGTTTCCCCATGGTCACAATTTTGAGTCATTTATGCACGCCCCTTTCCTCATTGCCATCCTTCCTCCCTCCCCTTCCCTTTCATCCCCTCCCTCCATCCTGAAACTTCAGCCTTACAAAAATAGCAATGTGGGTTATCATGTTACAATGCTGTTTCTAGCAATTTAGATACAGTAGCAGTCTTCCATGTTGCACTGCAGCAGCATTGTAACACAATAACCAAGTTAATATATATCTCATACTAAGAACCAACCCATATTCCAGAATTAAGGATCTCCCAAATATTAACAGACTAGCGCTAGTAAGAGAAATTGGAGGTTTGTTGCTTGAGTCAATCCACCTCTTGTTCGGATCTTCCTCTTTTCCTGCTATTATGGTCTAGAATCATTGAACCATAGAATCACATAGTTGGAAGGGACATCATGGGTCATCTAGTCCAACCTCCTGCACTATGCAGGACACTCACAACCCTCCCTCACAACCCTCCACTGTCACCTGCCACCCCCTTGACGCTTCTCAGAATCAGCCTCTCTGTCAGATGGCTCTCCAGCCTCTGTTTAAAAATCTCCAAAGATGGAGAACCCACCACCTTCCGAGGAAGCCTTCTTCTGGAGGTTTAGAAGGAATTTCTTTTGAATTAATTTCATCCCAATGGTTCTGGTCCATCCCTCCGGGGAAAGAGAGAACAATTCTGCTCCATCCTCTATATGGCAGCCTTTTAAATACTTGAAGATGGTGATCAGATCCCCTCTCAGTCGTCTCCTCTCCAGGCTTCCTTCCTTCCGAAAGGCATAGTCCTTTTGAATAAGGAGGGCCCATTTTGGTTCAATCCAGCAGGGCATATTTACCCAAAACTGTTCATCATGACGTTGCACAGTCACTTGTTTCCTATGATGAAACCAGCCAACGTTGCACAACAGTAAGCATGCCATCAGTTCTTTAAGATCCCTAAATGGCCCAGAAGTCATCGGCATCTGACGGGGCAATTAACGGTCATGAATGGCTATTTGTCACAAGGATTATTTGTTATTTATCATATGGTCTGGGTTTAGGATAGTTGATCCAAGGATTGCAAGAGAGTTTGGAGGTTGTTTGGAGGTCATTTCCTGCCTCCATACTGGGACCTCTGGTGTTCCTTGGAGGAACTACAACCTAAATCCTGGGAGGTCTCCCATCCAAATATGAAACAGGGTTGGTCCTGCTTAGTTTCCAAGATTGAAGGGATCAGGCTGGCAGCAGCTCTCTAGGATTGCAGGCAGAGGACTTGTAACTCACCCCCTACCTGTTCCTTTTTAATTGGAGAAGCTGGGGCTCGAACCTGGGACCTTCGGCATGCCAAGCAGTGGCTCACAGGCAAAGGAGGCCTCGAGTCAGGTCATTGCTTCATCAGAGTCTGGGCTGATTCTTCACTTACTTTATTTTTCTGTTGTGTACCCTGCTGAATCCAGATCCATTTGAATTTGGATCTTCCTTTATCATCCGCACCTCAATTGAAACAGAAAGTGTTCTGCACTTGATTGGGGACGCTCAGAGTAGGGAGGGGAGCCCAGCACAGCAGGAGTCTCTTTCTTTTCTTGAATCGGGGAGACAGAGGATTGGAGACAGCAGAGGAGGGGGAATAGATCCAAGAGGCAAATCTCTGCTGAGACAAGTTAGGGCTGCTGGAGCACAGTCACTTTAAGACAAGCCTTGCAGCTGGGATCCAGGAAGTCTTGGAATTGATACTCTGGCCAATCAGGGAAGACTGCTTTGTTACAAGCCATGGAGCAGGGAGTTAATTCGCAAAAAGGTGACATCTACACACTCATGGCAGTTTTTGAAATCTCGAGGCTTATATCCACTCCAGGATATTGTGGGGGAAAGGTAGGGTCACTGAGGATCAATCATGCATGTTGCAGAGGGAAAATTTAAAGCACCCAAAATCAAAATTGAAATTGAATTTAGTGTAGATGGCAGGGATTTAGTCAATCTGGGGGTGAGTAAAAAGCCTACAACCAGGACTGTCTACTCTGACTCGCAGAAGGTTTCCAAGGTCTCAGGCAGAGGTTTTTCCCATCACCTGCTGCCTGGGCCTTTTTAATTGGAGATGCTAGGGATTGAACCTGGGACCTTCAGCACACACTATCTAGAAAGGGATTTCATAAAAAAACCAACATCTGCAACCATTTCTCTATGGCAAATTGGGCCCTGAAAAGGAAATCGGACCCAGGCATTTAAAATCCAGCTCCTTTCTAGATGGCAAGATTTGGGGCCATTTTCAGACTTGGAAGTTTGTTTCAGAGGTTGTAAATTAGTTACCGCTTGAATACAGTTGGTGGTTCCCTCCTGTCAGTCTTTGAACAGTGGAAAGGAGAAGAGGAAGAGGAAGAGGAAGAGGAAGAGGAAGAGGAAGAGGAAGAGGAAAATGAAAATAAGAAAAAGAAAAAGAAAAAGAAAAAGAAAAAGAAAAAGAAAAAGAAAAAGAAAAAGAAAAAGAAAAAGAAAAAGAAAAAGAAAAAGAAAAAGAAAAAGAAAAAGAAAAAGAAAAAGAAAAAGAAAAAGAAGAAGAAAAAGAAGAAGAAGAAGAAGAAGAAGAAGAAGAAGAAGAAGAAGAAGAGGAGGAGGAGGAGGAGGAGGAGGAGGAGGAGGAGGAGGAGGAGGAGGAGGAGATAGGGTTTTGTACCTTGCTTTGCATAACCCAAAAGAATTGCAAATTGCTTACAATTGACTTGCTTTCCTTTCCCCGCAACAGACACCTTGTGAGGTAGGTAGGGTTGAGAGAACTGTGACTGGCCCAAAGTCACCCAGCTGGCTTTACTCTGTGGTACCGCTTTACTCTGCTCTGGTTCAGCCTCACTTGGAGTCCTGTGTTCAGTATTGGGCACCCCAGTTGAAGGGGGATGTTGACAAACTGGAGCGTGTCCAGACGAAGGCAACAAAGATGGTGAGGGGTTTGGAGACCAAGACGTAGGAGGAAAGATTGGGGGAGCTTGGTCTGTTTAGCCTGGAGAGGAGACGACTGAGAGGGGATCTGATAACCATCTTCAAGTATTTAAAAGGCTGCCATGTAAAGGATGGAGCAGAGTTGTTCTCTCTTTCCCCGGAGGGATGGACCAGAACCATTGGGATGAAATTAATTCAAAAGAAATTCCGTCTAAACCTCCAGAAGAAGTTCCTGACAGTCAGAGCGGTTTCTCAGTGGAACAGGCTTCCTCGGGAGGTGGTGGGTTCTCCATCTTTGGGGATTTTTAAACAGAGGCTGGAGAGCCATCTGACGGAGAGGCTGATTTTGTGAAGGCTTAAGGGGGTGGCAGGTTAGACTAGATGACCCATGAGGTCCCTCCCAACTCTATGATTCTATTCTTCTATAGGAGGAACGAGGAATCAAACTGGGGTCTCCCGGTTAGAGACCACCGCTCCCAACTATGATGCCAACTATGATGCCAACGAAATCTTCCACCCACTAGAGATGTCTTCCATTCATAGCAGGACACTTGTATCCTTTGCCCTGGGGTCTTCTATGAGGAGTGAAATGAGGGATGCCAACTGTGGTTTGGGAAACACCTGGAGATTGAAGGGTGGAGTCCAGGGTCGGAAAAGTTTAGGGAGGAGAGGAACTTCAGTGGGGTGTCAAGTCACAGAGTCCACCCACCAAAGCTGCCATTTTCTCCAGTTAGTCAGTCTGGAGATCCCTTGGAGAGCTCCAGTTCTCCCCTACAGGCTGGAAACCACAAGTGCAATTCAAGACAACAGCGGGGAGGATCCTGCAATCTATTTCCTGAGCTGTTATCTTCTCACTCCAGGAAGCAAAACCTTCTCTGCAGCCTAAGGAGAGTCTCGGCACTTTGTGGCACTTCTGTAGGAAGAAAGACCACTTAAGTTGGCGGAAGTCCCCTTTGGCTGGAGGAAGTTCACCCCGTCTACAGCATGATATTTCCCAGTATCTTTGGTGTCCTATCTAGAAAAAGGAGCATTTCTTGTGATGCAAGAGGCCTCCTCTAAGACCAGGGGAAGGCTCTGTCTTTGACAGATCTGAGGGATCCAACCTGTTTTTGGTGGACCTAAGATGAGGGGTGGAAACTCTAGCGCAACTGTGAGAATGCTCTTCCTGCATAGCACAAAAACTTCCTCTACTTCCCTGTGCCAGAATCTGTGGAACACTGCCGGCAGTTATATTCCCTTCCGCTCATAATTAGGACCCACCCAGCATTTCAGACGATTACAGCTACTTAGTAAGGACAACAGAGCTTTGCTGGATCAAGCCAGAGTTTCATGGTGAGCCTGAAGGGCCTTTGCTATTTGCTCTATGACAGCTATGGACCTTCCTTGAAAAATGCAAATTGGCCACGCAGATCCATGTTTCTCTGCATGCATCAAATGCATCGAAGGGCATTCTCTGTGAGCATTGAGGTTCCCCTGTAGACTAAAAGTCAACCCCATCTTCCTTGGATGAGTCCAAGTAAGTGGTCATATTTTGACAAAGAAAGCCATGAATCAGAGGTGGCCAAACTGTGGTCTCCAGATCTCCATGGACTGCATTTCCCATGAGCCCCTGCATGCTGGCATGGACTCATGGGAATTGTCATCCATGGACATCTGGAGACCACAGTTTGACCACCTGAGCCATAAAGGAATGAGCATTTCAGAGGGGAACCATGTTGATCTTTAGTAGTAGAGCCAGTTTGGTGTCGTGGTTAGGAGTGTGGACTTCTAATCTGGCATGCCGGGTTCGATTCTGCACTCCCTCACATGCAGCCAGCTGGGTGACCTTGGGCTCGCCACGGCACTGATAAAACTGTTCTGACAAAACTGTTCTGACCGGGCAGTGATATCAGGGCTCTCTCAGCCTTACCCACCCCACAGGGTGTCTGTTGTGGGGAGAGGAATGGGAAGGCGACTGTAAGCCGCTTTGAGCCTCCTTCGGGTAGGGGAAAGCGGCATATAAGAACCAACTCTTCTTCTTCTTCTTCTTCTTCAAGTAGGACTGTGACTGTAGACTTGAGCAAATCTTTTCCTCTCCCAGATAAAAGCTCAGGAAATGGTTATGTATGTGAGTGTGTGATATACTAAAGATTGGAACCCCCCCCCCCCAGCAATGATGATGATGTCATCCGTTCAGTCGTGTCCGCCCCTTGGCGATTCTATAGGAAAGTCTTCGCCATGCGCCCCTGTCCCTGACTGTTTCTTTTAACTGGTTCATGGTCACCCCTGTGTCGGCTTTGATCGTGTCGAGCCAGCGGATCCTTTGGCGACCCCGTTTCCTTTTCCCGCTGACCATGCCGAGCATTAATGATTTGTCTAGCGAGTCTGATCGCATGATGTGTCCAAAGTAAGTGAGCCTTAGCCGTAACCCCTAACCAAAACCATATCTAGGGCAATCTCATGCCAGGCTGCAGGAGACAGAACCAATCTAAGAAACATCCTGTCACTTCGTGCCCCCTGGCTCATAGCAAAAGACTCGTTCCTCTAGCTTTTAACACCTGAGATCAGGAAGGTGACACAGTGACAAAGATACACAGTCCCTTGATTCCTCTCCTTTGCTTAAAGGGATAAGGGGAGCATCCCCCTTCCTTAACTCTTTGATACCATAGAATCTTAGAATCATCATAGAATCCTAGAGTTGGAAGGGGCCATACAGGCCATCTAGTCCAACCCCCTGCTCAACGCAGGATCAGCCCTAAGCATCCTAAAGCATCCAAGAAAAGTGTGTATCCAACCTTTGCTTGAAGACTGCCAGTGAGGGGGAGCTCACCACCTCCCTAGGCAGCCTATTCCACTGCTGAACTACTCTGACTGTGAAAATTTTTTTCCTGATATCTAGCCTATATCATTGTACTTGTAGTTTAAACCCATTACTGCGTGTCCTCTCCTCTGCAGCCAACGGGAACATCATCCTGCCCTCCTCCAAGTGACAACCTTTCAAATACTTAAAGAAGGGCTATCATGTCCCCTCTCAACCTCCTTTTCTCCAGGCTGAACATTCCCAAGTCCCTCAACCTATCTTCCTAGGGCTTGGTCCCTTGGCCCCAGATCATCCTCGTCACTCTCCTCTGTACCCTTTCAATTTTATCGACGTCCTTCTTGAAGTGAGGCCTCCAGAGTTGTCGCTCTCTAAGCTAGTTGACTGATACATTCCAAGTCTGTTGTTTACAGAATGGAGATAAACGCCGTTTTAATCCGTGCAGGAAGATGCTAATAAACTGCTTTGTAAAGCTGGGATGCCAAAAGAGAATTGGGAGGGGGGGGGGGGAAAGCTCAGTCCGCCCGAAACTGAATAGTCAAACAATTCCATCCGCCAACTCCTTGCCTCCCGCCCCCCCTTCCATCACTGCTATCTTCATTTTTCTATCCTCTTCCTTTTAACACCACCTCTCCCCCAGGGCATCTCTCACTCTAATAAACCAGTTCAGCTGTCCCTACCATGGCCTCCCTGCGTCTCTGATCTCTTTTATTCTATCTAATTCTCCACCCCCCTCCCCATCGTCATTCGTCCACGAATTTCCCCCTCCAACGAAATTCCAGCTGAAATAAGCAGATGAAGAAGAAGAAGAAGAAGGAGAGTTGGTTCTTATATGCCGCTTTTCTCTACCTGAAGGAGGCTCAAAGCGGCTTACGGTCGCCTTCCCTTTCCTCTCCCCACAACAGACACCCTGTGAGGGAGGAGAGGCTGAGAGAGCCCTGAGATTACTGAAGAAGAAGAAGAGCTGGTTCTTAGATGCCACTTTTCTCTACCTGAAGGAGGCTCAAAGCGGCTTCCAATCACCTTCCCTTCCTCTCCCCACAACAGACACCCTGTGAGGTAGGAGAGGCTGAGAGAGCCCTCAGATTACTGAAGAAGAAGAAGAAGAGTTGTTTCTTAGATGCCACTTTTCTCTACCCGAAGGAGGCTCAAAGTGGCTTACAGTCGCCTTCTACGATTCTACGATTACAGTGGGGTGGGTCAGGTTGAGAGAGCCCTGATATCACTGCCCGGTCAGAACAGTTTTATCAGTGCTGTGGCGAGCCCAAGGTCACCCAGCTGGTTGCATGTGGGGGAGCGCAGAATCAAACCCGGCATGCCAGCTTAGAAGTCCGCACTCCTAACCACGACACCAAACTGGCTCTCAATAGATGATATAGTTTTGGCTTCCGTGCCTCCATCCAAATCCATTTCTGCATTCCTCTTAGATTTCTATCTTGTTTTCTTCCAATTAAATATTTTTTTGGGGGGGGGAACATTTCCCCCATCCCCTGTGGGGATTAATGCCAAGCGAGCTGCCGATTTCTGCCCCCGTAGAATTCAGAGAATTGCCCAGCCGCTGGGCAAGGTTCACGGCTGACCAGAAAGCCCAGCGGAAGCAATTCTGCGAGAGCTCGGAGACCTCCGAACCCGATAGATCCCACAATGCGGTGACTTACCAGCGCAGCTGCCTAGTGCCCGTCGACGCCACGAGACTGTGATAGCTTTGGAAGACACAACGATAAGCAAATGCTTTTATAGGACTTCCTAAAGGAAAGCTACCGGAATGGAGTGGCCCGAGGGTAACTGTAAGCAATGGTTAAGTGCATCCAGGACTGCTCCGCCTCGTCTTCTCTCGGGACACAGCGAGCCTCATTAGTTTGAATGGAACTATCCTAATTCGAGAGGAAGGCGTGGACATCATGGCCAGTCTGCTGGGCCCTAGGGATGCCAGTCCCAAGGAAGGACCTGGGGATCTCCTGGTTTTTCAGCTCGTCTCCAGGAGACAGTGGAGAATACGGCTGCTTGGGAGGGAGAATCGTAGAATCGTAGAATCATACAGAAGAAGAAGACTTGGTTCTTATATGCCGCTTTTCCCTACCCGAAGGAGGCTCAAAGCGGCTTACAGTCACCTTCCCTTTCCTCTCCCCACAACAGACACCCTGTGAGGTGGGTGAGGCTGAGAGAGCCCTGATATCACTGCTCAGTCAGAACAGCTTTATCAGTGCCGTGGCGAGCCCAAGGCCACCCAGCTGGTTGCATGTGGGGGAGTGCAGAATCGAACCCGGCATGCCAGATTAGAAGTCCACACTCCTAACCACTCCTAACCACTACACTAAACTGGCTACAGTTGGAAGGGACCTCCTGGGTCATCTAGTCCAACCCCCTGCACTGTGCAGGACACTCACAACCCTCTGCTCCTCCACTGTCACCTGCCACCCCCTTGAGCCTTCACAGAATCAGCCTCTCCGTCAGATGGCTCTCCAGCCTCTGTTTAGACATCTCCAAAGATGGAGAACCCACCACCTCCCGAGGAAGCCTGTTCCACTGAGGAACTGCTCTAACTGTCAGGAACTTCTTCTGGATGTTGAGATGGAATTTAGAATTATAGAATCCTAGAGTTGGAAGGGGCCTCCTGGGTCATCTAGTCCAACCCCCTGCACTATGCAGGACACCCACAACCCTCGCGCTCACCCACTGCAACCTGCCACCCCCTTGAGCCTTCACAGAATCAACCTCTCCATAGGCTTATGCTACTCCATAAACTTATACTCTGTTTAGTTGTAGGGGTTAAGCAAGCCAGATTGGTGTGTTGGTCGAGAGCAGCAACTTCTAATCTGCCAAGCCCGGTTTGATTTCCTGCTCCTCCACATGCAGCCAGCTGGGTGACCTTGGGCCTGCCACAGCCCTGATAGTGCTGTTCTCACACAACAATTCTCTCAGGGCTCTCTCAGCCCCAGCTACCTCACAGGGAGAGGAAGGGAAGGCGATTGTCAGCCGTTTTGAGTGAAAAGCAGGGTGTAAGAACCGACTGTTCTTCCTACTCCAAATCTCACCCCCTCCCGGTATTTCTCCAGGTATTTGCCATCCCAGAGCTGGCAACCCTATCCCCATGCTTCAAACTGAGGGGCCCATGAGTTGCCGCAGCCAGGTTTAAAACAAACCACCAAGAAGGGAAACAAAAACCCGACCAGACAAGGCAAGTTAGGAACCTAAACGTTGAGCTGCAAAGTTTGTTTGTGTGTGTGTGTGTTTAAAATATTTATTATAGGTCAGATCAGAGCCCTGTGGGACCTGAAACCGTTCTGCAAAGCTGGCTGACTGTGTTCTGCCAGGCCTACGGTTGAGGCCCACAGAATGAAAGATGGGCCGCTACATAGAATGATAGAATCATAGAATGATAGAATCATAGAATCATAGAGTTGGAAGGGGCCACACAGGCCATCTAGTCCAACCCCCTGCTCAACGCAGGATCAGCCCTAAGCATCCTAAAGCATCCAAGAAAAGTGTGTATCCAGCCTTTGCTTGAAGATTGCCAGTGAGGGGGAGCTCACCACCTCCTTAGGCAGCCTATTCCACTGCTGAACTACTCTGACTGTGAACAATTTTTTCCTGATATCTAGCCTATATCGTTGTACTTGAAGTTTAAACCCATTACTGTGCGTCCTCTCCTCTACAGGAGACATACACTTCTGGGTAGCAGCGTTTGTGAACATGATCTTGGACTGTAAGCTAAATAGGAGGAGAACAAATTTAGAGTCTAGTGGCACCTTTGAGACCAACACAACTCAAACTTGAATAAAAGTTTGTTGTTCTTAAAGGTGCCTCTTCACTCTAAATTTGTTCTGCTGTTTCAGACCGACACGGCTACCCACTGGAATCTAAAGATGAGCAGACTGTGTGATGAGGTGGTAAAGAATACCGAACACAAGGCTGTTTAGCGATCATGTAGGGCTACCAGGAAATGACACCCCTGGGCATAGTCCTACATAGAAGACCGATTGTCCTTTAATTGGTCAATGAAGAAGAAGAAGAGTTAGTTTTCATAAGAGTTGGTTTTTCTAATGGCTGCCTTGGAGGTAGACTAGAAGAAGAGAGAGAGAGCCCTGAGATTACTGAAGAAGAAGAAGAAGAAGAGTTGGTTCTTATATGCCACTTTTCTCTACCAGAAAGAGTCTGAAAGCAGATTCCAATTGCGTTCCCTTTCCTCTCCCCACAACAGACACCCTGTGAGGGATGGGAGGCTGAAAGAGCCCTGAGATTTCTAAAGAAGAAGAAGAGTTGGTCCTTATATGCCACTTTTCTCTACCCGAAGGAGTCTCAAAGCGGCTTCCGTTCGCCTTCCCTTTCCTCTCCCCACAGCAGACACCCTGAGAGGGAGGGGAGGCTGAGAGAGCCCTGAGATTACTTCTCAATCAAAACAGCACTATCAGGACTGTGACTAGACGAAGTTCACCCAGCTGGCTTCATGTGGAGGAGTGGAGGATCAAACCCAGCTTGCCAGATTAGAAGCTACCACTCTTAACCACTACACTAAACTGGCTGTAAAGCTTGTAATGAATTTTGGATAGTTCATGATTGTGAACTGATGTTCATGGCAGGTCAACCATCATGAACTTTCTATGAACTTTCAAACTGTTTGTGGAGGTTCATTGTGATTCATTAATATTTCCCAGCAGATTGTTTCCTGTCAACCTAAATGTTTACTAAATTTCAAATCAATGTGGGAAAGATGAATTCTCCAGCCTTGGAAACACCAATAGGGTCTCTTGGAAACACCAAGAGTTCCCCCTCTGCTCTTGTCTGTCTTGTGGGTTTCAAGAGGGTTCTTTTGTGTTCTCTTTCAATTTCCTTACACAGAACTTGCACCCCCCCACACACACACACATACACCTTGCTTGGATTTGTTGTGACTCTTTTTTTAAGCTTGCAATGTCAGTGCCACAAGGTTCTGCTGAACACTCTGCACATTATAACTGGTTGTGTTGGCCTTGAAAAACGCCCCCCCTTCCAGTTTGTATTGCAGGAGTTCTCTGATTTGACATTACTCCTCTTTGACTTGCATTGCTAAAGAGACACTGGGTTCTGCTGGGTACTCTGTACAGTAAACTGGTTGCTTTGAGCTTGCAACCCCCCTCCCCCCCAGCTTGGATTGTGACTTGTACTTAATATTAGTTTGATGATCTGGCACTGGATTCTTCTGGGCTTGCAAAAATGTTTTTCCACCTTATATTTCTACTCCAGAGATTCCCTTGGACTTTGATTCAGTTCTGCTGGGCTTCTACTGTCCTTCAATCTTCACCAAAATCTCGGCATGATTGGTGTTCTAGCATGCCGGGGGGCTTTCTACTATGTCACAAACCTCAAGAATCAAATAAGTTTGTTTGTCTCCTAAAAGTTGATGTTTTGTGGTTTGCAAACTATGCGCACCACAAATGATGAACCAAACCAAACAAAAAATTCCCGGTTTGTGCCTATCCTGGATAGAAAATCACGGACCATTTCACTTTCTTCATTGGCAACCTTACCATTCTGTCATCCCCTGGTAGTCATTGCCTTTGTCTTCATTATGCAACAGTTTTGTATTCTTGCACATGAAAGATCCCTGAAAAATCCAGTGATTCTGCCACTGGGGTGCTTTTTGTGCCCTGGCCACTGTAATGTACCTGGAAGAAAAAGGTCCTGTTAGTGCAAAGGAAAATCCCATGCAGGGAAGTGAGGTTGATGCAAAGGCTTTCAATTGAGAACAATAGGTAGTTGGCAAGGGGAAGGGGTTGGAAAGGTGTAGTATTTAGGGTTGGACTAGGACTGAGGGACCCCTTGCAGTGTTTATGGGCACCACGGCACCTGTCGACGCCTGTCCTGGAACCTGTTTTTAGAATACTGGCAGGGAGTGGTGAAGTTTCTTTCCAAAAGGGCTTCCGAATAGCCAGTGCTTGGCTGAATCTAATTTGAATAAAGTTGCCTCTAGCAGTAGCTGCCAGCACATCACCAGGATTCTTACTGCACGTCTAGACGTATAATCATTTTAAAAAAGGCATCCTGTTCAACAGTCCTGCCTGAAATACTGTCATGTCACTTTTATATAACCTCACTCCTTGACATTTTTGGGTAGGCTCCACCTCTTGCGGCAGCCATGACAAGGGTGGCTCCACCCCCTGAAGCATCCATTTTGCAGTTGTGCTCACCAACTTATAGCAAGATTCCAATAATGTCCTTGGATTCCAAAGTTTCAGGGACCCCTGAACTAGGATCTAGGAGATCCGGGCTCATATTCCCATTCAGAACCTGCCATGGAATATTGCTGTCACCCTCTGTCAGACTCACCTGCCTCGCAGGGCTGTTGTGAGTCTAAAATGAAGAAAGGGATTTTAGAGCGATTCTACTTGTGGTTGTGCTTCATGTGTCAACTCTGTGCTTCAAGAATACCCGCAAGATGCTTTGAGTCATAATGAGCTATAATTTCCAGTGCTCTGAGATTATGTGGGTCACCTCTCCGATTATTATCTCCTTGGAATGCTAAACCTCTCGAAGCGAGGGATAAGGGAACAGCCCACAATCTTTACGATCTCTCTTTGTGTCTTCTAGTGCCTGATAATGTTTTCTTTCAAATTTCTTATGTCCACCAGACCATGACGGCTCTAATTACTAATACTGGCTCTGGCAAATAATATGCTCTATGCCCATTTTATGTTCAGGGAATTTGTGTGTCAATTACTGTCAACCTTCTGTCAAGTTCCCAAGAAGCACTGTGAACAAGAAATCTCTTTATTGAAGAAAGTGGCGAACAGAAGCCAGGATTGCCCTTGCTAAAACTGACGAATAAAACTACAAGTGTGCTTCAGTGCTTCCCTTGCAACCCCTCACCCCAATTTGAATTGTGGCATGCTCACTAACATGCTAAGCTCCCACTTTTCCAGGGCCAGTAACCCTCCCCCCCAAAAAAAGGTACAAGGATAACTTCAAGACACTACAGGCATTCCTAAGAGCACAGATCAGTCCAGCAAGATCAGTCCAACAAGTTTAAAGTGATAAAGCACCTGCCAGCAGCGTTGTGAAAAACCATTACACAATTAAGACACAGGTTGAAGACAGATCAAAGGGAACTTTGCTTAGCCAAAGCTTAGGAATATATAACAGTTCAAAAATCAACCTCCGGAAGAAGTTCCTGACAGTTAGAGCGGTTTTCCGGTGGAACAGACTTCCCCGGGAGGTGGTGGGTTCTCCATCCTTGGGGATTTTGAAGCAGAGGCTGGAGAGCCATCTGACAGAGAGGCTGATTCTGTGAGGGTTCAAGGGGGTGGCAGGTGACAGTAGATGAGCGAGAGGGATGTGAGTGTCCTGCATAGTGCAGGGAATTGGACTAGATGACCCGGGAGGTCCCTTCCAACTCTATGATTCTATGATTCTAAATTCCATCTAAACGTCCAGAAGAAGTTCCTGACAGAGCAGTTTCCCAGTGGAACAGGCTTCCTCGGGAGGTGGTGGGTTCTCCATCTTTGGAGGTTTTTAAACAGAGGCTGGAGAGCCATCTGACGGAGAGGCAGCTTCTAATCGGACGAGGTGGGTTTGATTCCATGCTGTTCCACATGCAGTCACATGCAGACCTTGGGCTAGTCACAGTCCTTTTATGGCTGTCCTTACTGAGCAGTAATCTCAGGGCTCTCTCAGCCTCACCTCCCTCACACAGTATCTGTTGTGGAAAGAGGAAGAGAATTGTAGACCCCTCTGTTTGGACAATGAAAAGCGGGGTACAAAAAAACATGTTCTGTTGAGTTTTTCCAACCTTCAGCAAGCCTACGAAATAATATTCTCCAACATGTCCTTGGTGTCGTGTCACGTTGATGAGCGGCAGCCTCTTACCTGGAAGACTGGGTTTCCTTCCCCTCTCCTTCTCCAGATGCAGCCAGCTGGGTGACCTTGGAGCAGTCACAGTTCTCTCAGAGCTTGGTCACCTACCTCACAGGATGTCTGTTGTGGGAAGACGAAGGGTAGGAGATTGGAAGCAGCTTTGAGATGCCTTCGGGCAGTGAAAAGGGGGGCAAAAGCCCAGCTTTTCTTCTTCCCCCTTCCCCAAACAACACCCTCCCAAGGTCCCACTGTGGACTTACCAGGCCTAGAAAATTCCAGATGACCTAGATTAGTTCCCCTGGAGAAAAAATTTGCAGTGGAGTTTGGACTTTACGGCTTCATCCCAGTTGAAGACCCTTCCCTACGAAAACCTGGACTCCCCATGCTCCACCCACGTCTCCAGGCATATCCCACCGAGATGACAATTGTAACTCCAGAAATTTCTGACTGCGGAGCTGGGAAGAGACTTTTCTCTAGGGCAGGCTTTCACAACCAGGGTTTCTTGATAGCCCTGGAAGGATCTCTTGAATGGGTGGGAGTTAATTCATTTTTTATATCTTTTAAAAATTTATTGGGCGATGTTTCATTCATTCATTCATTCATTCATTCATTCATTCATTCATTCATTCATTCATTCATTCATACTTATATTTATACACCACTGCTCTCAAATGTCTCGCGTCGGTTTTACAATCAATAAAACACATTAAAACCCTGTAAAACCCCTTAAATATGATCCTATATAGTCCTGTTGATCCACTCTCCCCTCCCCGAATGGCCAATGATGGGCCTTGGGGGGGGGGAAGGGGAGGGGTCCTGAGTGGGCATGTCCACAGCTCTGCTTCCCAACAATATTCTGCAGGATCACGCCACTCCTGACGTTTCTCGAAGCCTGAAGTATGTTTTTCAGTGGTAAAAAAGTTGAGACGGGCTGCTCTTGGGACACCGTATTCCGGTGACCCAAATCTGACCCATAGAATCATAGAATCATAGAATCATAGCATCAAAAAGTTGGAAGGGGCCATACAGGCCATCTAGTCCAACCCCCTGCTCAATGCAGGATCAGCCCTAAGCATCCTAAACCATCCAAGAAAAGTGTGTATCCAACCTTTGCTTGAAGACTGCCAGTGAGGGGGAGCTCACCACCTCCTTAGGCAGCCTATTCCCACCCACTTTGCATATTAAATAAATGGTTTTACTAATTTTGCAAACTGAGGAGCTTGATTTCATTCTTTCCCGGTGGCTCTTTAATGCCTCCTGTCAACTCCCATTAATGGAACTCCTGCACACGTACAACTTCCCTTTCCTTAATCCTCACTCACGGCAGGATCGGCTCTTCCAAAACAAACACAATACTGGTCCGGAACACAGAGATCTGGAGCATGGGCCTCAGCCCTCTGGGCTGCCGTTTTGCATGTAGCATGTTGATGGCTTTACATCTGTTCCAGTGACGTGCGAGGAAACATTTGAAGGAGGAACTTCCTCGTGGAGTCCAATCATCTCCTCCTCATTGGCTCAAGTGGAGATTTCCTGTGCCTTCACAGAATCATAGAATCATAGAGTTGGAAGGGGCCATATAGGCCATCTAGTCCAACCCCCTGCTCAACGCAGGATCAGCCCTAAGCATCCTAAAGCAGCCAAGAAAAGTGTGTATCCAACCTTTGCTTGAAGACGGCCAGTGAGGGGGAGCTCACCACCTCCTTAGGCAGCCTATTCCACTGCTGAACTACTCTGACTGTGAACGTATTTTTCCTGATATCTAGCCTATATCGTTGTGCTTGTAGTTTAAACCCATTACTGCGTGTCCTCTCCTCTGCAGCCAGCAGAAACAGCATCCTGCCCTCCTCCAAGTGACAACCTTTCAAATACTTAAAGAGGGCTATCATGTCCCCTCTCAACCTCCTTTTCTCCAGGCTGAACATTCCCAAGTCCCTCAACCTATCTTCACAGGGCTTGGTCCCTTGGCCCCAGATCATCCTCGTCGCTCTCCCCTGTACCCTTTCAATTTTATCCACGTCCTTCTTGAAGTGAGGCCTCCAGAACTGCACACAGTACTCCAGGGGTGGTCTGACCAGTGCCGTATACAATGGGACTATGACATCTTGTGATTTTGATGTGAGTCTACTTCCTTTTGCTTTTCCTCCCTTGAAAAAGCTAATCAGTTAGACCAGCCTTTCTCAACCTTTTTTACTATTGAGAAACTCCTGAAACATTCCTCAGGCTTTGAGAAACCCCAGAAGTGATGCAATTGTGCAGAAGATGGTTGGGGAGCAGAGCTGTGGACACGCCCACACAGGGCCCCTCCCCTTCCTGCCCCCTCCAGGCCCATCATTGGCCATTTTGGGAGGGGATGCGTGGGTCAACCTGACCCTATATGGACATATCACCCGATAAATGTTTAACAGATGTGAATGGGGGAGCCCCCAGGTAGGAGCCCCTCCCCCTGCTTCAGGGCTGTCAGGAAGTGGGGAAATTTCCTCTCCCCTCAAATAGGCAGGAAGCCAGAAATAAACTTGACATGACAGCTAGTCCTAGTAGTAAAGTGTGACAACATCTAATCTGGAGAAGCAGGTTTGATTCCTCACACTTTTTCCCTAGGCAGCCAGCTGGGTGACCTCAAGTGACAGTTCTGTTAGAGCCATTCTCATGAGCAGTTCTCTTAGATCTTTCTCAGCGACTACTTCTCATGGTGTCTGAGGTGGGGAGAGGAACAGAAAGGTGTCCGTAAGCTGTTTTAGGACTCCTTCAAGTAGTGAAAAAGTGGGGTATAAAAACCAACTATTATTCTTGAGAGCCAGCTTGGAGTCATGGTTAAGAGCGGGAGAACTGGGTTCAATTCCCCACTCCTCCTCCACATGCAGCCAGCTGGGTGACCTTCGCCCGGTCACACTTCTCTCAGAGCTCTCTTAGCTGCACCTCCCTCACAGGGTGTCTGTAGTGGGGAGAGGAAGGGAAGGCGATTGTGAGCTGCTTTGAAACTCCTTTGGGTTGTAAAATGCAGGGTACAATAAAGCAATATTTTTTCAACTCCCTACGTCACCCGGAAATGACATCGCCATATCAATGACATCAGGAGGTGGACACTCTAGTTTAGGGGCGAAATTCTATGGTATGAGGCGAATTCTACCACACAGGTTCTGCCCACAAGCCAGTGCCCCCAATGTCTCTGTGTCACTTCTGGGTGTGGTAGCCATGTCACACTTACTTCTGGCTCCCTCTCTCCCTGCTACTTGCAAGTTCAACCCCATCCCCCGCTAATTGGTCTCATGGATCCGGTAACCCTACTCCTGGGTGTAGAATAAGGAAGTGCTTTGGGCCTGGAATGACAGGCCCCAGCTTGGAATGACAGTCCCTGGGAGAAGCAGGTGTGTTGGGGGACTGGAATGTTAATAATAGCGGTGGGCAGATCTTATCTTCCATGCATTTGCCTAATCTTCTTGTAAAGCTGTCTGAGCCAGGGAGTGGATTATGTGCAAAACTGCCGTCAAAGTTGCAACCAGCTCATCACTACCCCCAACAAAGGCCTTGGAAGACCTAGAATCATAGAATCATAGAATCATAGAGTTGGAAGGGGCCTCCTGGGGCATCTAATCCAACCCCCTGCGCTATGCAGGACACTCACAACCCTATCGCTTATCCACTGTCACCTGCCACCCCCTTGAGCCTTCATTGAATCAGCCTCTCCGTCAGATGGCTCTTCAGCCTCTGCTTAAAAATCTCCGAAGATGGAGAACCCACCACCTCCTGAGGAAGCCTGTAACACTGAGAAACCACACTAACTGTCAGGAACTTCTTCCAGAGGTTTAGACGGAATTTCTTTTGAATTTCTTTCATCCCGTTTGATCTGGTCCGTCCCTCCGGGGCAAGAGAGAACAACTCTGCTCCATCCTCTACATGGCAGCCTTTTAAATACTTGAAGGTGGTTCTCAGATCCCCTCTCAGCCGTCTCCTCTCCAGGCTAAACAGACCAAGCTCCCCCAACCTTTCTTCATACGTCTTGGTCTCCAAACCCCTCACCATCTTTCTTGCCCTCCTCTGGACACGCTCCAGTTTGTCTGCATCCCTCTTCAACTGGGGTGCCCAAAACTGAACACGGGACTCCAAGGGAGGCCGAACCAGAGCAGAGCAAAGCATTACCATCACCTCCTGTGATCTGGACACGATACTCCGTTTGGTGCAGCCCAAAATCCCATTTGCCTTTTTAGCCACCGAGTCACACTGCTGACTCATGTTCAATGTATGGTCTACTAAGACTCCTAGATCCTTTTCACACATGCTACTGCCAAGACAAGTCTCCCCCATCTTATATTGGTGTATTTGGTTATATTGGTGCATTTGGTACATGAGTGATAGGGATGTGAGTGTCCTGCATAGTGCAGGGGGTTGGACTAGATGACCCATGAGGGTTGGCCATGGCCTTCCTCTGCAGAGCCTTCCTTGGTGGTCTCCCATCCAAGTCCCTACCAACCCAGTTTAACTTCCAGCTTATGGTCAAGGCCAACAACAGGGTATGAAAACATCCTGGTCCAACCCGTGACTGCTATGAATTTTCCTAGATTGCTTGCAATTTCCACCTGACGCTTCCTCTCTAATTTAGAAGCAGAAGAAGAAGAGTTGGTTCTCATTTAAGCTCTCTAGATGGTTATCTGTGTGCTCCACAATTACACTCCTCCAAGGCCTGGCCTTTTAGGCTGCAGGAAAGTTATTGGACATTGGCAAATTTTGGCCAGCTAAGAAAACCCCCTCCAATTGGTTGTCCAATCGGTCTCTGCATTTCAGCTGTCTCTTTCTCCCTCTCCCTTTCCTCAAAATGTTCCGTTTCCAAGAAGCAGGTTCTTGGCAGCTTCTGTCTGCGATTACTTTGGCAGCAGCCCTTGTTTCAAAAGCACCAAGGCCAACATCTGAAATCACTGCTTATTAACGTGATCTGTGAAATGATCTTTCCCCAGGCCAAAAGGGATTTCCCTTCCCGGCAAGTCTCTTCTAGAAACTGGGCCTGTGGGAAATGACAGCACAGGGCAAGAAATTCCAAATGGTTCTATTCAGATTCATAGAAGCCTAGAGCTGTGAGACACCTCCAGGTCATCTAGTCCAACCCCCTGCACAACGCACAACGCACAGTGCTCCCAATTCCACGTCTCGCTGCTTTTAGGGATTCTCGCAAAGATGGAATGTCCCACACCCGGAAATCACACAGAGTCTTTTAAAAATATATATAATTTAAAATATTATTTTGTCAATTTAAAGAAGTAACGTAGAAAAGAAAGAACAATTACAGTGATTTCCTATAGGACTCCCAGCAGTCTGGAAAGTCTTCTAGTGGTCTTCCGTGAACTAAGTTAGTTAATTTTGCCACGATCACAAGCTCTCTGATCTTACAATTCCGGGAGTTTGTATCTGGGAATTCTTGTTGCTTCCGCTTAGATGCAATCCGAAGTCTGGCAGCCGTCGTTGCAGGGAAGAAACAAATCTCACTTAGTCTGAGAACTCTATCCAGAGAAATCTGGTCTAGTTTTCACAGTAGTACATATGTATTATTCTATATATGGAATCCTAGAGTGGGAAGGGGCCATGCAGGCCATCTAGTCCCACCCCCTGCTCAGTGCAGGATCAGCCTCCAGCATCCAGGAGAAGGATCTGTCCAGCCCCTGCTTGAAGACGGCCAGTGAGGGGGAGCTCCCCACCTCCTCAGGCAGCCCCTTCCACTGCTGAACTAGACTCCTAGAATCCTAGAGTGGGAAGGGGCCATGCAGGCCATCTAGTCCAGCCCCGTACTCTATGCAGGATCAGCCTCAAGCATCCAGGAGAAGGATCTGTCCAGCCGCTGCTTGAAGACGGCCAGTGAGGGGGAGCTCCCCACCTCCTTAGGCAGCCCCTTCCAGTGCTGAACTAGACTCCTAGAATCCTACAATGGGAAGGGGCCACACAGGCCATCTAGTCCCACCCCCTGCTCAATGCAGAATCAGCTTTAAGCATCCAGGGTAAGTATCTGTCCTGCCTGAAGACCATCAGTGAAAGGGAGATGACCATCTCTTTGGGAAGTTGATTCCCCTGCTCAGCCACTTAGCCTGTGACAATTTCTCCCCCTGGTTTCTAGCCTATTGTGGAACAGGCTGCCTAAGTAGGTGGTGAGCTCCCCCTCACTGGCCGTCTTCAAGCAAAGGTTGGATACACACTTTTCTTGGATGCTTTCGGACAGGGGTAGTCAACCTGTGGTCCTCCAGATGTCCATGGACTACAATTCCCATGAGCCCCTGCCAGCAAACACTGGCAGGGGGTCATGGGAATTGTAGTCCATGGACATCTGGAGGACCACAGGTTGACTACCCCTGTTTTAGGATGCATTGGGCTGATCCTGAGTTGAACAGGGGGTTGGACTAGATGGCCTGTATGGCCCCTTCTAACTCTATGATTCTATGATTGTTCTCCACATAGTTTAAGCCCATTACTGTGGGTCCTATCTTCTGTTGCCAACAGGAACCTTTCCCTGCCCTCCTCTAAGTGACAACTTTCAAAACACCTAAAGACAACAATCCTCTATCTGCCTGTCTGCCTGCCTGCCTATCTTGTCTTTCTCTGACTCTGTTCTGTTATAATCATGTGATTATTACCTAGATAACTGCTTGGTTCATCACTAAACAGGAGATAATCAACACGAGTGCAAACAAGCCAACTGGTATGTGCATATATCTGATATATCAAGATAAGAAGACCCATCTGAGCTCTTTAACCTCAATCAAAACGCAATTACCTGGACTTTTCTTTAACCGCTTTAAGCTGCCTCCAGCGCAAGGAACTTGTCACAAGGTTCACTGACTGCTGAGAAGCATTTGAACTTTTCCTGAGCTCACAAGCTGAGTGAGAGAAGATAGAGAAGATCGTGTCGGAAGTGACAGAAGAAAGCTTCCGTCCAGGTTCATTTTTTTGACGACCAACAAAGTTTCATTCTGGGTATCAGCTGTTGTGGACATGCACACTTCTTTGGGTGCATATATGCTAGGATTCCTAGAATGATAGACTCATAGACTTGGAAGGGACCTCCTAGGTCATCTAGTCCAACCCCCTGCACTATGCAGGACCCCCACAACCCTCTTGCTCATCCGCTGTCACCTGCCACCCCCTTGAGCCTTCACAGAATCAGCCTCTCCGTCAGAGAGCTATCCAGCCTCTGTTTAAAAATGTCCAAAGATGGAGAACCCACCACCTCCCAAGAAAGCCTGTTCCACTGAGAAACCTCTCTGACTGTCAGGAACTTCTTCCTGATGTTTAGACGGAATTTCTTTTGAATTAATTTCATCCCATTGGTTCTGGTCCGTCCCTCCGGGGCAAGAGAGAACAACTCTGCTCCATCCTCCATATGGCACCCTTTTAAATACTTGTAGATGGTTATCAGATCCCCTCTCCAGGCTAAATAGACCAAGCTCCCCCAACCTTTCCTCATATGTTTTGTCTAACTAACTTGTCTGTCTAACTAACTAAGAGAGAGGCCTTTAATAGCATTTAGAACGAGGAAAGCATGCAGGCTAAATTTTTTTTTAAAGCAGCATATCAAGGAACTAAAAACAATGATAAGAGTATTTCAGAAAGAGCAACAATTCAGGGCCTTTTAGAACGAGGTGAAGTCCCAATTGATAAGAACTCAGCAAGCTTTTTGGCAATTTCAGGGGACTTATCTGCTAGCAGGAAGCTGATCAACGTGTTGTCTGTAATGTTAAAGGAAGGTAAAAGAGGTAAAATCAAACATTGGCATAGCTGGTCATATTGAATACGACCTAAAATGATGTGGTGAATGGAATCGGGCACTTTACAACAATAACTACACATTCTCTCTCTCCCCCCCCCCCCCCCGTTTTTATTTTGAGTATATAAAGTATACATCAATTCAAGACAGAAAGAGACGAAAAAGCCATCAACTATAGACATTATTACCTCATCCCTTGCCCTTCTTCAGCCTCTGATATCCATAGCTCTTCAGTTATCAAGGTAGTATCTAAGTAGTATCTAAGAAGTATCTAAGAAGTATCTAAGTAGTATCTAAGTAGTATCACCATTGCTCCTGATATTCTTCTATTAGTCATTTATTGACTATAGAAGATGTAAGCTTCGCCATTCCTGATAGTTCCGTAACTTTATTCTGCCATGTCTCAATAGTCGATACTTCTGAACATTTCCAAATCTTGGCTAAGACTAATCTTGCTGCTCTAGTCGTGTGGAAAAGAAAAGTTCTGAGTAGATAATATATACGGATAGAGACTTAACATCATATATTCAGGAATTCAAGGGAAGTTAGTCTTAAACATCAATGAACATGCTTTCATTGGGTGGAATATCCTCGGATATGCCCACAACCATAACCCAAGGAAACATATTGAATACTGCTAATATAAATGCTCTGCAAAAGAATGGAATTGTTACATTAGAAAAGGAATGAGCCAAAAGATTTGGAGAATAAATAAGGCCAAAAAAATGTAAAGAACATGCCCCACCCGCACCAGCATATATTAGCTGAAGTTCAATGTCCCAAATTCTTCTTTGAGTTGTCCGGAGTACTAATTCGTCATCAGAATTAGCCAAAAGGTCCAGATCTATGCCCAAATATTTGGGGGCTTTTTGCACGCCTTCAAAATCGCACAATGGTTGCCAATTGGAAACGCTATTGATTTGCCTTAACGCACGACGTTGTAGACAATCTGCCACACACCTGAAACCAATCTGCAAAAAGCGCTTCCTTGTAGCGCTTTCAGGGGAATCCCAAAAAGTGGATTCACCCTCCGGAAAGCGCTACACTCTTGCAACCAATCTGCAACACTAGCGAAAAAGACCTGTGCGTTAACATTGTTGCGGTTTCTTCAAAGTCCCTCCTCCTGAGCCTGTCCTCCAAACTTCCGGCGAAGCGATCGCCATTTTTTTTTCTCCGAGCGAGCGGGGATAAACGCACCAGCGAGCCTCTTTCAGTTTAGAGGCTTCCCTGGCTTCAGTCCCTCCCCTTCAGTCACTAAGCACACACATTTAACACAGTCATTCAGCCGAAAATCGGGCCCGTGAGAGGGGGGGGAGGGGGGGATTTTTTTTTTCCACTCGGAGGCAGCGTGGCCACGATCAAATGACAGCTCAAACAGAGGCTTCCCCGGCTTCAGTCCCTCCCCTTCAGTCACTAAGCACACACATTTAACACAGTCATTCAGCCGAAAATCGGGCCCGTGAGAGGGGGGGAGGGGGGATTTTTTTTTCCACTCGGAGGCAGCGTGGCCACGATCAAATGACAGCTCAAACAGAGGCTTCCCCGGCTTCAGTCCCTCCCCTTAAGTCACTAAGCACACACATTTAACACAGTCATTCAGCCGAAAATCGGGCCCGTGAGAGGGGGGGAGGGGGGATTTTTTTTTTTCACTCGGAGGCAGCGTGGCCACGATCAAACGACAGCTCAAACACCCCAGGCAGCTGGATGGGTCTCTCCGTTGCAACGAATCTACACAGATTCGTTACAATGGGTCTGTTTTTTTTTTTAAAACCTTTCTTAAAGGGAAAGGGGCTGTTTGGGAGCATGCTAACGGCTGCCCATTGGCTGCTTGACGGCCAGGGGCGGGATGAGCTCGGCAATAGCGCTTCTTTTCTAGCGATTTCTGCCGAGACCGGAAGCCTGTGGGAAACGCTACAAAACGCAACTGGATACCACTACAAAGGCAGGTATGCATAACGACGAATTCCACTATTTTAAATGGCGATTTTTCATTCAGTGACCAATTTGCAACAAAGATCCCGGTGCGTAAAGCCCCTTGATATTAGAAACAGCAGATTAGGAATTTCTTACATTCTGCAGGGGGTTGGTCTAGAAGACCTCAGAGGCCCCTTCTAACTCTGATTCTCTGATTCTGCTGGAGCATTTTGAGATGTATGGGTCATCCGGCAGAAGTGCAATCAGGCAATTTGGTGGTGGTAGTGGTGGGGCTAAATTGTACATGGGGCTAATATTTAATAGAAATAATCCATACCCGAGCTTCAATAGGCTATGGAGAAGGGAATGCCCAAAATCCTGCATAAAAAGGAAGCTGCCATACAATAGGTCTCTTTGTTAAGGGACAGAATGCAGAAAGGAATCCCATTTAATAGCCAAGAGATTATGGCAGTCCCCAAGTGGGGGCAAGGGATCTCCCAGTTTGGAACCTCTCCCTGCCATTAATGAGCTCTCGTGAATGGGGGGGGGGGAATTTGGAGGAGGACAAAGAAAGGTTCCTGTGGGCAGCAAAGGAGAGGACTTGCAGTCTTGGTTTTAAACTAAGTGTAGAATGATATCAGCTAGATATCAGGAAAAAAAATTCACAGTCAGAGTAGTTCAGCAATGGGCTGCCGAAGGAGGTGGTGAGTTCCCCCTGGCTGGTGGTCTTCAAGCAGTGGATGGACAGATCCTTCTCATGGCTGCTTTTGGCTGATCTTGCATTGAAAAGGGGGTGGGACTAGATGGCCTCTTTGGCCCCTTCCCACTCTAGGATTCTATGATTCTAATAACAGCAGTATTGACTACCATCTGCTACTCTCTGGGTTCTTTGCACATGAGCTAGAAACAGGGCCAGATTGTCATGAACCCCGGTTCGTGACCCATGTTTCCCCTGTGTTCTCCCAGTGCCTCCCAGGCTGTTAACCATAAACCCATAAAGCCATAAATCGCCTGTTGGCTCCTTCCCTCCCTTTTGCATTCCAAAGTGTTCCACTGCCAGAACCCCTTATCGCTTCCTGACTTTGCTAGGAGCTGTGAAGTCTCAACATTTGTAACTCCTTAGATCAAAGTAGGGGCCAGATGGCTCTCTTGAGAACTATGGTATTTTCCCATCTTTGTGAATCCCTCATTCCCCCCTCCTTTAGCCAACTCCAGGTATAATAACCCCTATGGGGGCCAGTGATACTTTGTCTCTGCCAAAGACTTTGTTCATCAGACTTTTCCTGTTGATGCCTTTCTGTGTTCGTCTTTTGAATAAAGCTTCCTTTTGGATTTCACTACAATAGTGGTCTTGGGGGATTACTTGTTCAAGATACTTTACTTGGGTGTCTCCTATCTGGTTCCTGATACAGATCAACTTTCACTGGAGATGCCAGGGATTGAACCTGGGATCTTCTGGATGATGAGTGGACGCTCTACTCCTGACCCACAGTCCCTTCCCATTCCAAACCTTAAACCGGGTGGCAATGAAGATTGATTCCCTCCCCTACTGACGTTGATCAATTAATTCCAGTAGCTGTGGGCCGTTGAAGAAAACAGCAGTTAAGGGTGGGAAAGAAGTTGTTTCCTGGACATCAAAACATCTGTGGACTTTATTTCCTGCATTCTGTAGAGCAGGGGTAGTCAACCTGTGGTCCTCCAGATGTCCATGGACTACAATTCCCATGAGCCCCTGCCAGCAAACACTGGCAGGGGCTCATGGGAATTGTAGTCCATGGACATCTGGAGGACCACAGGTTGACTACCCCAGCTGTAGAGGGTTGGACTAGGTGACCCTGGAGGCTCCTTCTGACTCTATGATTCTAGGATTCAGATAGTCTGGATCCAAACAGGGCCACAAATTCCTTGTTTCCTTTCAAACAGGGTTAACATGATTCGCCAGCTGTGATTTATGGTAGGAAGTCTTTGAGAAGCCCTCATTAGTCAAGATTCCTTAATCCCTTCATATGAGTTCTTGCCAACATGAGACTAGATCAAACACCAGCCAAAAACACATGCACATATTTTTGCATTGCTTTCGGCCAGTCCAGCAGCAGAGCTACTCAAGAGGAGAAAGGACTATGACTTCTGTCAGGTGTGCCTCTCCAGTCACCCAACCCAGAAATTGAATTTGATCAGTCATTCTTTCGGGGTGGGATAGGCACGTGCACAGAGAAAGAAACTGGATCGTTTTGGATTCAGACTGGTTCGGTCATTGGTGGAATCGATTCGGCCAACTCTGAATCATCCCGAATCACCCTTCACTAGGTCAGATTCGGCCAGATTGGTTCATGGGAATCCCAAAAGATCTGAATTCTTTGGGTTGTGTGAATCTGAAATGATCTGAATTCTTCTTCACAGGCCTCTTCCCCACCCTGTATTTCAAGGGTGCGCCAAGCAGTGGATCATGACTGGTCAGCTGCTTGGCCAGTTTGGTGTAGTGGTTAGGAGTGCGGACTTCTAATCTGGCAAGCCGGGTTCGATTCTGCACTCCCCCACATGCAGCCAGCTGGGTGACCTTGGGCTTGCCACGGCACTGATAAAACTGTTCTGACCGGGCAGTGATATCAGGGCTCTCTCAGCCTCACCCACCCCACAGGGTGTCTGTTGTGGGGAGAGGAATGGGAAGGCGACTGTAAGCCGCTTTGAGCCTCCTTCGGGTAGGGAAAAGCGGCATATAAGAACCAACTCTTCTTCTTCTCTTCTTCTAAACTCTCCTGCCCCCACCTTCTCAGCTGGTGCCTGGGATGGTTGTGGGGGAGAGACAGCATGTCAAACAGCTGACCTGTCATGATCAGCTACTTGGTGCACTCTCTTCCCCCAAGACCCTTCCTTTAAACTGGCTGGATCGCCATTTTTTTTTTTAGTACCACTGATTTGGCAGGTTTAAAGTACAGGGATGGGCAATTTGGCTCAGTTAGGTCCAAAAGGTACACGAATCAGCATTGATTCGGATAGTTTTTTGGCTTATCGGAAACAAATCACCTGTTCCTTTTGATCCTGCAGGCACTTTTGAAGTTCTGACAAAATGTGGTGGGCGCATCCATAAAACAACATCAGGGAGGCCAGTGGCAGGCCAGAACTCCAGAAGTCCTCTCACTGTGGGCACCAAGAAGACTATCAGTGCCCCAATAAAATCAGAGTCCCGTAGCACCTTTAAGACCAACAAAGATTCATTCAAGGCGTGAGCTTTCAAGTGCTTGCACTCACACCTTGAATAAATCTTTGTTGGTCTTAAAGGTGCTCCTGGACTCTGATTTCATTGTGCTACTTCAGACCAACACGGCTACTCATTTGAATCCATCCGCGCCCCAGACAGGGTACCATCTTTACCTTGTGGCTAATACAACAAAATTTGAATCCAATGGTACCTTTAAGACCAACCAAGATTTATTCAAGGTGTGAGCTTTCATGTCCAGGCACACTTCATCAGATAAAAGCTCCCACCTTGAATAAATCTTTGTTGGTCTTAAAGGTTCCATTGGTCTCAGATTTCATTGTGTTACTTCAGACCAACTCAGCTCTCAACTTGAACCAATCTTGTGGCTAACAGACACTCATGGATCTCTGCTCCGTATAAGAGCATGAGATGCCATGCTGGATCAGGCCCATGGGCCATACAGTCCAACAGTCTGTGTCACACAGTGGCCAAAACCCTGGGAACATTAGGTGGTCCACCAGTGTGACCAGATGTCCTTGTACTGTTGCCACAACAGCACCAAGAATGCAGAGCATCTCTGTCCCAGACATAAGAACGTAAGAAAAGCCATGTTGGATCAGGCCAGTGGCCCATCCAGTCCAAAACCTTGTGTCACACAGTGGCCAAACTCCAAGAGGCATCAGGAGGTCCACCAATGGGACCAGAATTCCAGAAGCCATCCCACTGCAGCTTCCCCAAGCACCATGAAGACAGATCATCCCTGCCCCATAAGAACATAAGAGAAGCCATGTTGGATCAGGCCAGCGGCTCTCCAGTCTAGCACTATACGTCACTCAGTGGCCCAGACCTAAGGCCCACCAGGAGGTCTACCAACAGGGCCAGAACTCCAGAAGCCCACCCACTCTTGCCCCCCAAGCACCATGAAGACAAAATATTACTGACCCAGGCATAAATATGTAAGAGAAGTCATGTTGGATCAGACCAGTGGTCCTTCCAGTCTAATACTCTGCCACACAGGGGCCAAAACCCAGGGGCCATCAGGAGGTCCACCAGCGGGGCCAGAACTCCAGAAGCCGTCCCAGTCTTGCCCCCCAAACACCAAGAATGCAGAGCATCCCTGCCCCAGACATAAATAATACATGGCCTATGGAGATGGCCCAAGAGAACAATTGCAGTCGTAACAAAGTATTCACATCTAGCAACTATCCAGCCGGCCACACAATAAAAGCCGTAGATTGATGGGTACTCATGATGCCTTTTCCAAAATACCTAATTGCTTTGTTGACTGCAGACTCCAAGGGGAGACTGCAAAGCCGTGTGGGTGTTTTCTGGCTTTCCTGACAGGTGGTAGTTAAGGGATTAAGTGCAGCCTCTTCAATTGCAGAACTCTCCTGCACCGGAGACCTTGTGATTCTGGTTCATGGTGCTCCAGGTCTCTGCTGTCCCCTTTCTGTCCAATGAGCACTTCTTGAGGAGGAATTAGAAGTTACAGTAAACTTCTGGCTGGGAGCCAAACGAGAAGTTGCCTGTCCAGAATTCCGCCTGTCACTTACAGGCCTTTCGAGAAGAGGGCAGGTAGCTAGAAATGTTGCAAGAAGAAGGAGGAGGAGGAGGAGGAGGAGGAGAAGGAGGAGGAGGAGAGGAGGAGGAGGAGGAGGAGGAGGAGGAGAAGGAGTTGGTTCTTAGATGCTGCTTTGCTTTACCCAAAGGAGTCTCCAAGCGGCTTCCAATCCCCTTTCTTGTCCCCACAACAGACACCCTGTAAGGGAGGTGAGGCTGAGGGAGCCCTGAGATTACTGTTCGGTCTGGACAGCTTTATCAGTACACTCAGGTCTAGGCAAGAGATGAACAAAGGTGATTTAACATTGCTTGCCTCTCTGTAGCAATCCCAGACTTTCTCGATGTGTGTGTGTATGCCTTCCCTTCTCCCCCCCCCCCCCAACAGATACCTTGTGAGGTTGGTAGGGTTGAGAGAACTCTGAAAGAACTGTTATGGGAGAACAGTTCCAAGAGGACAGCCATTGTAAACCACTGAGACTCCTTTGAATAGTAAAAAGGGGGTACAAGATACCCCCGCTCTTCTTTTTCAAAATGCAGGGGATAGAGCACCAGGTCCTTAAAGAAAAAAAAAAGTTTTATTTAGAAGAGATACAACTTTGCATAGAAAAGTGGAGGAGAGAGAGAGTGTTAGAAGTCTAAGTAACTGTTGCTCATTCCATCTGTTGGTTTTGGTGGCAAGCAGGGAGGAAGTGAGTTCAAAGTAGAAGGAAATCTCCAAACAGCCAAGCAGAAGACTGCAGGAGATCATCTGAAAAAATATCAGGAAGTTCCAACTGGAACAATGCTCATTACATGCCTTCTCCAACACCCCCTGCAGGATATTTTTCTCCTGCTGCTGACTCATGCACACTGCAGTGCTCGCTTATTCCAGCAGGTGATGTCTCGATGTTTTTAAAAAATCACTTATGTGCCAAAAGAGTTTAGAAAGTGACAATTTTCATGGGGAACGTGTCTGATCACCGGACTTGCTGTGTTCCAGTGTGATGACCATGGCATTCCAATCACCACGTCTGTCCAGTATGCCACCAAGCAGTACTTATGCCCAAAGTTTGCCTTTCCCCCCAAACTGGGCATCTATTAAAAGAACCATGATCCTAACAGAAGCTTATTCTGACACACATGAAATGCACTCTTGATGCAGAAAAGGACCATAGCGGAGAGTGGTGGTCCTAGGCTGAATCTGCACAAAGCTTTGATTCCAATCCCAGGTCGATTCAGTCCCTGCCGTATTCACTGAATGCGATTTCCATTTTGATTTTGGGTGATTTAAATTTTCCCTCTGCAACAAGCATGCTTGATCTGGAGTGACCCTACCTTCCCCCCACGACATCTTGGAGTGGGTATAACCCTCGATATTTGAAAAATCAACATGAGTAAAGATGCAGCTGTCTGCTTTTCCTGAAATAACTTGCTGCCGAGCCTCCAACAATGTAGAGAACCCCTGATTGGCCAGGGTGTCAGTTCAAAGGCTTCCTCATTCCCAGGTTGCAAGGCTTCCCTTCAAGGGGAAGCCCTAACTTCTCTTGGCAGAAGCTCCAGAAGCCCTAACTTCTCTCGGCAGAGATTTGCCTCTTGGATTTATTCCCTTTGTTGTCTCCAATCCTCTCCCCACCCCCTTCAAGAAAATCACAGAATCATAAAGTTGGAAGGGGTCATACAGGCCATCTAGTCCAACCCCCTGCTCAATGCAGGATCAGCCCAAAGCATCCTAAAGCAAAAGAAAGCTAGTGGGCTAGAAATTGTTGTTGTTGTTAGGTGCGAAGTCGTGTCTGACCCATCGCGACCCCATGGACAATGATCCTCCGGGCCTTCCTGTCCTCTACCATTCCCCGGAGTCCATTTAAGTTTGCACCGACGGCTTCAGTGACTCCATCCATCCACCTCATTCTCTGTCGTCCCCTTCTTCTTTTGCCCTCAATCGCTCCCAGCATTAGGCTCTTCTTCAGGGAGTCCTTCCTTCTCATGAGGTGGCCAAAATATTTGAGTTTCATCTTCAGGATCTGGCCTTCTAAGGAGCAGTCAGGGCTGATCTCCTCTAGGACTGACCGGTTTGTTCACCTTGCAGTCCAAGGGACTCGCAAGAGTCTTCTCCAGCACCAGAGTTCAAAAGCCTCAATTCTTTGACGCTCGGCCTTCCTTATGGTCCAACTTTCACAGCCATACATTGCAACTGGGAAGACCATAGCCTTGACTAAAAGCACTTTTGTTGGCACACTTTAATAAATATTTTTAATATGTTTTAATATTGTTTTAACATAGTTTTGCAGCTCAGCTGTTGGGTTCCTGACTTTGTCCAGGTTGGGTTTTTTGTTCCTTTTTTTGGTTTTGCATTATAATTGATAGAAAACATAGCGTATCACAGAAGTGTGCAGGACAAGGAGACAAGAAGGGTGAGAACTCCATCTGGCTGTGCTACTGTGCATATGCACAGAAAGCTTAATTGTGCTGTCCTGACAGAATCATTGCAGCTGTCTAAAACTTGATGTTTCTACGCATGCTAAATAGTGCCATTTTATTGCCCTTCTGAGATCACCCAATAAAATCCACTTGAAAAGTGCATTGAAAGTGGATCGAAAGTGCATCATATAGGCCCATTATGCACGGAATGGAAAGTCCACATTCGGGGTGGAATGCTGGCAGCTAAAATCACCAATTATGCACGCTGCAGGCGGCAAGCAGGCGCAGAGTCAACGTATACTGCCGAAAAAGCTGCGTTAGCGAGATGCGGAAGAAAGTGGAGCTTCCGGGACCAGGGTGCAACCAGAAGCGACTCTTGAGTAGCCGCATGCATAATCGCATACTCTGGGTTTTGCTGCCGTTGCGTTCCGTCTCGTGCATAAGCGGTTTGCTTTGTATCTTCCTCCTCCGCGTTCTCCATGCTGCCGTTTCAGCGGCCGTGCATAATAGGCCTTAGCGATGGGCATGAACTGGGAAAAAAGTGGTTTGGTTCAAAGTTTGTGGAGTGCCCCCGTCGAGATTTCAGACTTGTAAATAAACACACCTCTGTGTTTCAAGAAGGTAGTTTTATTCAAGCAGTTCTCTCGGGACTTTCTAAACTAATCTGGCAACTACAGATTAAACAGGGACATTTATGCCCCCAGCTTCCTGCTCTTTCTAGAATCATTAGGTTCACACAAGCAAGCCCCACTATCAGAGGGTCCAGGTGCAGGTCCGGGAACAGTGCCAAGGGAGATAACTAGGCGGCTAGCAAGAACCTTGAGATGCGCACCTAAATATAAAAGCAACAAGTTGACTGTGGGAAGACAGACAAGCTACACAGAATCAAAATGGTTACAGGATGGTCAAAGCAAACTGTTACAATCATGGCAGAACCCAGGGGCTTCTGACAGCCCCGTTCACAAACCACAAACTATCGCAAACTTTTAGGGGCCGCACAAGTTAGTTTGGTTTGTGATGTTTGTGACCCAGTAGAATATCCCTCCCTGCAGTATATTAGAGACACCAAATTTGCAGGGTATTTTCAGCTGACTTGCCTCTAATTTTGCTGAGGACTGGATTCATGAGATCCAAGATATAACCCTACCGAAAAAGGTTTCCCCAGAAAGAATTGTCTTGGGGGGAATGTATTTTGGGGCTCAGTAATTTGGGCCCCATAAATCTAATCCTCACTCATTTTGGAGGGGATATAAAGGCCAGTTAGTATGAGAATCCCTGTGAGTTTGGTACATTTGCCTTGCACACAACCTATTCTACAGACTCCTGAACCTGCACCTGTCAAAATGACTGAGAGGAACACATTTAGGAGGTTCAGCAGTGAATTGATTGGATCCTGTGAATGCTAGAGCCATCAAAATTGTAGGGGACCTCCCCTGATGATCTTCTATGTGCTCTCCAAGTTCTAACCCACCTTTTCCTTTGAAGTTTTGCAGGCCTTTAGATCAGGCTTTCTAAACCAGGATTTCATGAAACATTGGTGGTCCTGGAAACATTTCCTGGTGGTCCTGGAAGGGTCTCCCAAACGGGTGAGAGTTACAGTTACCAACAAGATAGTTTTGGAGAGGAACAAACCAACTATGTCATTAATAAGATATCATGGCTAAAGCTCACTTACTTTGGACACATCATGCGATCAAACTTGCTAGAAGAATCATTAATGCTTGGCATGGTCAGTGGCAAAAGGAAACGTGGTTGGCAAAGGATCTTCTGGCTCGACACGATCAAAGCTGACACAGGATGACCATGAACCAACTAAAAGAAGCAGTCAGAGACAGGGGCGCATGGCAAAGACTTTCCTATAGAATCGCCAAGGATCGGACATGACTGAACGGATGACGACATCATCATTATCATCATCATCATCATCATCATCATCATCATCATGACTATATATGGTCATGTTGACCACGCCCCCTCCACCAAAGTGGACAATGATGGGCCAGGAGGGAATGAGAAGGGGAAAGGACCTGAGGAGTTATGTACACAGCTATTCTTCCAACAATATCCTGCACAATCATGCCCCTTTGGGGGTTTCTCAAAGCTTGAAAAATGTTTCAGGGGTTTCTTAACGGTAAAAAAGTTGAGAAAAGCTGCTTTAGATTGAGCAGAAACAGTCTGTCTGGCTACGTATCCATTCACAAGCAGGCACGAACCTCCGCAAACCGCTCGAAAGTTCGCAGCTTTCGCAAATGACACTTTGCAAACCATGAGCCAGCTAAAATTTGTCATGAACTTTCATCTGTGAGCCGGTCTATGCCCATCCCTAGTCCCCCTGTCTCTTATAACCACTAAATACCATACAAAATGGGGATAAAAATCTTTGCGTAATGTTGTAATAGAAGATTCCAGCCTTTGGGAATGTACAGAGTGTTTTCCAATGCACACCAAACTTCTCACGGTCTCCAAAGAACACACCCAAGGTCCAAAAAGCTTTTCCAAAATTAATATAGGTTGCCCCTACATTACTTGTCCATTAGGTGGCTGCAGTCACCAAAAAACACCACTTGGCAAACTGAAGACCTTTATGGGTATCATCTCTTAACAAGTGACAGAACATACATGAAGGCTTTAATAGAATCATAGAATCATAGAGTTGGAAGGGGCCATACAGGCCATCTAGTCCAACCCCCTGCTCAACGCAGGATCAGCCCTAAGCACCCTAAAGCATCCAAGAAAAGTGTGTCTCCAACCTTTGCTTGAAGACTGCCAGTGATGGGGAGCTCACCACCTCCTTAGGCAGCCTAATCCACTGCTGAACTACTCTGACTGTGAAAATTTTTTTCCTGCTATCTAGCCTATATCGTTGTACTTGAAGTTTAAACCCATTACTGCGTGTCCTCTCCTCTGCAGCCAATGGAAACAGCATCCTGCCCTCCACCAAGTGACAACCTTTCAAATACTTAAAGAGGGCTATCATGTCCCCTCTCAACCTCCTTTTCTCCAGGCTGAACATTCCCAAGTCCCTCAACCTATCTTCATAGGACTTGGTCCCTTGGCCCCAGATCATCCTCGTTGCTCTCCTCTGTACCCTTTCAATTTTATATGTGGCTTGGGTCCTACCTATCTGAGGGACCGCTTATCTGCTTATGCCCCCTGCAGGGCTCTTTGCTCTGCAGGCATGACTTTTCTGGTTGTCCTGGGCCTCCAGGATGTCCACCTGGCAGGGACCAGGGCCAGGACCTTCTCTGTCCTGGCCCCAACCTGGTGGAATGAGCTCCTGGAGGAGCTAAGGGCCCTGATGGAGCTGTCTAGGTTCCGCAGGGCCTGCATGATGGAGCTCTTCCACCAGGCGTTCAGTTGAGGCCGGGGTGGTTGACCGGAGTTTTGATCGGGGGGGGGGGGGTCCCACCGTATCTGAGCTTCCCAGGTTTATAATTAATTAAGATCATAAATAACATTGGTTTTGGCTGGAATCAGCAGAATTGGGTAGGGGAGATTTCCGTCCGCCGTCTTATGACTATGGGATTTGGGGTTTTATACTATTGCTGTTTTAAATGGGGTTTTATGGGTTATTTTGTTTTATGCTCTTATTCTGTCTCAAGGCGACACTGTCGTGAGAGGCGGGGTACAAATGAAACAATAAATGAATAAATAAATAAATAAATAATCCATGTGAACCTGTAGGTAGGGTCGAGAGAGCTCTGAGAGAACTGTTCTGCAGGAGCAGCTCTAAGAGAACTACGATGGGCACAAGGTCACCCAGCTGGCTTCATGTGGAGGAACGGGAAACCAGACCTGGTTCTCCAGACTAGAGGCTGCCGCTCTCCACCACTACACCAAGCTGGTTCTCAATAGTCAACAGGTGTGGCACCACCCCTCCTATTTGAATGGGAGAAGGGAGATTCCAGAATGACATGAAAATACGCTCTCAGCAGATGGGTAGAATGAATAGGTGGATGAATTTGGTGATTTTTGCATAATCCGCCAGCATGTTATGCCACCAGCACAGCCTTCTATGAAAAATGTGAGGTCTTTAATAATTCAGCTAATATTTAATTCATTCATTCTATATTTCTGATTTGGAATTAGTGAGAACTGTATACTTTGCTAGACGTTTTGACCAAGGATTTATGGGAGTTTGGTCAACTGTTCTTCAAAGATAAACAAAAAGGAATCAGCTGTCAAGTTTTAAGGAAATTTTACTTCCTACATATAAACATTCAAGACATCAAGACAGTAGAAGAAGAACTGGCCTCTTGTAACCTGCTTTTTATTACCCAAAGGAGTCTCAGAGCGGCTTACAATTGCCTACCATTCCTCTTCCCACAACAGACACCCCGTGAGGTAGGTGGAACTGAGAGAGATCTGAGAGGACTGCTCTGTGAGAAAAGCTCTATCAGGACTGTGAGTGGCCCAAGGTTGCCCAGCTGACGCCACATGGAGGAGTGGGGAATCAAACCCAGTTCTCCAGATTAAAGGTTTCTGATCTTAACCACTATGCCAAGCTGGGTCTCAATAGTCAATCTTTTATAACATCTGTAAACCACTCACGGGGCGGTATAAATAAAACAGTTAGTCTAAGGGGGGTGGGCTGAGTCCAGGATAGAAACAGGGGCCAACGATTGGCCCCTTGGCCCCGGACTGAGAAGAATTCCAGCCAGTCGGGTGAGGGGCCATTCAGAAGGTGTGAAGACCAGAGTTCCATCCAGTAGGAAAGTGCAAAGCGCCTCCTGACCCTCCCACCCAGCCTAGCCAGAGGCAATCTGGAGACATCATTGCCAGTCTGCTCCTGACCACTTCAGGCAGAGGAGGTTAATAGGGCTGCCAAGGGGGATGAGAACAGAGGCTTGGACAGACTGCGCCAGCCCTTTTCGCCCCAAGGCTGTCCTAACTGTCATTTTCAACTGCAAATTGCCTCAGAACACTGACAGAGCTTGCAGGAGGCTGGTGAATGCTCTCCCTCCCCCACCCTCCCTTCAGGCCTGCTGGGATGGAGCCTCTGACAGGCTCTGACTGAGGGGAGGGAGGTATTTCCAAGAGCAACGCAGGGGAGCCTGAGAGCCTTCCTTTTGAGGGGGGGGGAACTTTCCCCTCCTGCCAAACAGTTGGGTGACAGGGAGGCCACAGAAAAGCCCCTTCTCACTTAAAATACTGCTTTGGCCAGGGGTTAGACACAGCCAAGCCATCTGTATTTCTTCTTTGTAACCCTCTGCAGATTTGAGGCCACTGCACAGCATTATTCTGCAGATGAAACTGGATGCTGTTGCGGAGGTTCTTTTGTCTCCTGTTTCATCTGCACAACAACCCTGTACAGTACTTATTGAATTTGTGGATGATACTAAACTGGGAGGGGTAGCAAACACAACAGAGAACAGAATCAGATCTCAGAGTCTTAGTAGACCAAACATTGAACATGAGTCAGCAGTGTGACTCAGTGACTAAAAACGCAAGTAGTATTTTGGGCTGTATCAAACGAAGTATCATGTCCAGATCATGGGAGGTGATGGTACCATTTTCCTCTGATCTGGTTCGGCCTCACTTGGAGTACTGTGTTCAGTTTTGGGCACCATTGTTGAAGAGGGATGTAGACAAACTGGAGCATATCCAGAGGAGGGCAACAAAGATGGTGAGGGGTTTGGAGACCAAGATGTATGAGGAAAGGTTGGGGGAGCTTGGTCTGTTTAGGCGGGAGAGGAGGAGATTGAGAGGGGATCTGATAACCATCTTCAAATATTTCAAAGGCTGCCATATAGAGGATGGAGCAGAGCTGTTCTCTCTTGTCCCAGAGGGACAGACCAGCAGTTTCTCACTGGAACAGGCTTCCTCATGAGTTGGTGGATTGTCCATCTTTGGAAATTTTTAAACAGAGGCTGGAAAGTCATTTGACAGAGAGGTTGATTCTGTGAAGGACGAAGGGACTGGCAGGTTACAGAGGATGAGCGGTAAGGTTGTGAGTGTCCTGCATAGTGCAGGGGGTTGGACTAGATGATCTAAGAGATCCTTTCCAATTCTATGATTCTAGGAAAGTACCATAGATGCTAGATTTGAGGACAAGCCTGGTCATAGAGTTTAGAACATGCATAAATAGCAGCTAACCCACTGGTGAACTCCTCCAAACCAATGAGATTAATAATTTAGGACAATAGGTTTCCCAGGAACTTGCAACTAGGGCTCAATGCAGGTTCCAGATTTTTTTTCGGGCTCTACTAAATCAAATCACAATTTCCTTTGAAATGAGTAACCCAAATCACAGGAACCCAAGACGATGCAGTTTTAGATTCAGGTGAGTCAGTGGTTTCCCTTTTGCTTCCCTCTTTTGGAAGGTGGAAGAGAAAGGAAGCTCTGAAATGGCTGCTGAATATTTAAACTGACCAGTTTGACCAGCCACTAGATGTGATGGCATCCCTTCTGTGTCATGGGAGCAGTGACATGGACATGCTGTACATCATATGGAACATTTTCAATGTAAGTTTCTCTCCATTGACAAGTGGACCTGTTAGCAGAGGGCCCCTGCCTCCACTACTGCATGTGGCTACCCTGCAATGCCAGCCTCCAGGGGACCATCAGAAATCACAATCTCCAGACAACAGAGATAATTTCCCGTAAATCAAATAGCTGCTTTGGAGGGTGAATGCCATGGCATCGCCCCAAATTCTGCCCTTTTCGGGCTCCACCCCCAAAGAGCTGGCAACCCTAATGCCAGTTACTAACTTAGATAGCAAATGTTCATTGAACAAATCAGACTATGGAAGGCAAAATTCCCAAAGTAAGATGGCACTGTGAAACACAGATAGCTTTTATTCAATGCTCATTTATATCTAATAAACAGAGAAGGGATGAATATCCAAGAAAAGATTAAATAAAGAAATAAGACAAAAATCTACGTATTGAATCAACAAAAGGCTATTAACTATGGGACAAGGTAGAAAAATAATTTTAAAAAGAGTTCAAAAATTCAAGAAAAAGCGAGAAAGCTCTAATTTAGTTTCACAAAAGATCTGGAATGTGTTGTACTCCCCTCCCCTTTAAAAAAAAATCCTATGCTTAGGTCTGGTGTTGAGAATTCTTTGCGTGAAATGTGTGATTCTTATTTGGAATTCATAACCCTTCTCCCCAAACTACATTTCCAAGGATTCCGTGGGAGAAGGAATGACCAGATCAAGGTGGATTGAAGTTGCAATCCTAAACACAATTTACTTCATGCTGTGGCGCTTACAGTGAATTGTCCTTGATTTGCATTATGCAGATGGGGGGGGGCAGTAGTGCATTATGCTCCAGAGTCATGGCTCATAAGATGCATCTTTCCAAGAAAAATAAGCTTTGGTTGGGCAAGCTGTGTTTGTGTCAGTGTTCCAGATTCCACATTTTGTAGCCCAAATTTTCACTACCTTGGGCACGCAAGTGGCCGTGCCTTTTCCATCCCTGCAGCCATTGTTGTATGTCATGGCGCATGAGATGACACTCGTGACAGTGCATGTCCTGGGAGAAACAGTGTCACGTGAGGTGACGGGGAATGAGAAAAGGGAATCCTGACTTGTGAGATCACATGGGAGCGGACATGGTGGTGGAGAGGCAGGATTGTACGCTTTGGTGCATGAATCGGCAGGTGGAGTTGTGTGCGGTGCCATGGATACCGATGCGCATGGTTCTTGATGTGAGTTCACACAATTAGGAGTGCTTTCAGATATATCCGAGGTCGGTTATGAAGTCATCAATGTATATATTCGTTAATCCTTGCGTATAGTAGCACACGAAGTCACACACGTAAGTACAGATGCATTCGGGTTCAGGAAAGGCATCAGACATGATTCCACTGAAGGAGTTGTGCAGGCAATTAGCGTAATTTGCTTCAAGTGTTGGGGGAAGGTGGCGGGGCCTGCAGTTCCATCACATCGTCTCAATCTGAACAAAAACAAAGCAAACCGATTTCAGAAACAGCAAAGGACAGCAAGGTGTGTATACGTTTGGCTGTGGTTCTTAGTATCAAATCTGGGGATACTTAAATCCAGAGACTGGGGTCATGAACAGACAAGAACCTGAAAAATGTCCCAGATATGAAGAAAGATGGGAAATCTGAAAAAAAAACCTTGGGCCTTAACTCTTACAAACCAAATACTCTTAAGAAATGGATTGTCTCAGTGATAGTTGTAGAAGTAGCTAGGCAACTGCAAAAGTATTGTAAGCATTCAAACTTTCGTTTCTGTCAGTAGAAGTCAGAGGAAGGAGCTGGGGTCCTTTTCATGGCAGTTTTGGCCTTTGAAGGAGGCCAGACCTGACAGCAACCATCAGGTGATATCACATGGTTTGCGTGACTCACCCAGGAATTAGATCAAGTTGGGTGGCTGTGTTAGTCTCTCTGTAGCAGCAGAAAAGAGCAAGAGAACCAAATTTGGGACAGATCAAGATGGGTGATTGGGTTAGTCTGTCTTTGACAGCAGGAAAGAGCCAGAGCCAAGGAGCCCTTTCAATACTAACCCCATTTGGGATAGATCAGAATGGGTGGGTTAGTCTGTCTGCAGCAGCAGAGAAAAGCAAGAGTCCAGGAGCCCCTTCAAGACTAACCCCATTTGGGATAGATCAAGACGGGTGGCCGGGTCAGTCTGTCTGTAGCAGCAGAGAAGAGCCAGAGTCCAGGAGCATCTTCAAGACCAACCAAATTTGCATCAGGGGAAGATCTTTTGTGAGTCACTACTTACTTCTTCAGATATCTGCCCTCCTCCCATATTTTTGAATTTCTTAGCCTCCTCTGTGTATGACTCTATGTGTGAAGTAGAACAGACCAATATAGACTTGGTCTATAGAGCCAACAAGTCCAAGATACCTGAAGATATCCTTGGGAACTGGATATAAAGAACATAGGAAGGGCAGGAAAGGTGTACTGCAGGTGGGGAGGGGTGGCTCTGTATATCAGCCCCCTACAACTGTTATATTCACAATAACTGGGGATCCTACTAACAGTGCATGTGAAATGTATGCTATTCCAGCAAGTACCCAGTTCTGTGGGAATTGGGCAAGGCATAGGCTTGGAAAGTCAGGTTTAGCAACCAGGAGAAGACTGAGAAGGTGGGACCATGAGAAAGTTCAATCGACAGCTTGAAGATACTTCCGGGTAAACTGACAAATTATGTGATACCTCTCTAGGACCTGGCTGAAACTCTATGGTAAACCATAGAGAGGGAATTTTTTGCTTATTTCTAGGAGTGAGCTCACTTCCAGGTTTACTTGGAAGTGATGTCACATTGTTCCCAGATGGCCCTTTTATTTTTTGAATCAGAGTGGCAGAAGAAGAAGAGTTGGGTTTTATACCCCACATTTCACTGTCTAAAGGAGTCTTAAAGAGGCTGACAATTGTCATCCCTACCTCTCCTCACAACAGACACTCTGTGGAGTAGGTGAGTCCGAGAGAGCTTCTGACAGCACTGCTCTGTGAGAACAGCACTATCACGCCTGTGATGAGCCCAAGGTCAACCAGCTGGATGCATATGGAGGAGCAGGGAATCGAACCTGGCTCACTAGATTGGAACTCATCAGTACTAACCACAACACCATGCTGCCAGTGGGCAACATCAGTTGGGGCGAGTGGCAACTCTAGTAATGCATACATGCTCCATGTGCCATATTTTCTTCAAGTATGCTAGAAGCAAGGAAAGTGCCCAGAGAAGCCATGTGGCTCTAGGGCAAAACCTTTATGGAAACTCTATGTACAGAAGCAGAAACGGTCAAGAAATGATGGCTGGGGGTTCAAAAGAGGAGGAGGCCTAGGCCTATGTGAGTTTTGTAGCCTGTCTTGGTTCCTCCGGTTGACTGCTGTGCAAGACAAGATGTTGCATGAAAGGGTTCCTTGACTGGGTCCTGTGCCACTGTTCTTATGGTGAACCAGGAGAAGATGCTCACTCCATACTCTTAGGCCAAATCATGACTCATGTGATAATGTTTGACGTACCCATCAAATCTTCTGGGCTGGGGTCGATCTCTGAAAGTTCACAGAGCTCGTAGAACAAGAGGAAATTATTCTCAGAACCAGGAGGTAAAGCTAGAAAGAAACAATATCCTTTAGAAGAGTCCTAAAAGAAAGGGTGGGTAACAATTATAGTGCATAAAAATTGCTTAGGAAACCACAGGGGCTTCTCCTATGAAGTTCCTTGTCCCACATTACACATTACAGGATGGCATGGAGAAGAATTTGGGGTCTAATTGGGGGCTACACAATCAGGGCTACCCAATTTGAATCATTTGGGAACGCCCCTTTCCTTGTCACTGTTCTCCCTCCCTCCCACCCTTCGGAAAAACTTGCCTTAATAAAAAAACAGTAATCATGTTACAATGCAGTCTTATACAGTAGCATTATAATGTTACAATATTACAACTCAGAGGGTTTTAAAATATATTGTTGGGATTAAGGGGCACAACAAAATGGAGAATGCTGGGATGAAAGGGTGCAATGAAATCAAAAGTGCAAGTAGGCACCATTTTGCAACCCTCCCCCCCCCCACATTTTTCTAAAAGGGGAAGGGAGCAAAGCATGATGGGAGGCTGCCTCCATCGGACTCAGTGCAGGAAGTATGTTGCACATTTCGGCTTGAAAACGAGGGGAGGAAAGCCCAAATGTGGAAAGCCTAGAGTCGACTCACAGCATCCAAAGGAAATCGAAGGCAAGGCTAAAAAAGGTATGACTCCTAATGTGGAAATGGTCTGCAAGTGTTCTGACAGGACTGCTCTGCAAGAGCAGCTCTAAGAGGAACGGGCCCAATGCCGCCCAAATGGCTTCATGGAGAGGAGTGGAGAATCGAACCTGGTAACCACACGAGAACACCACTCTCAGGTCAGTGGGGCAGCCAGTTCCCTGCTTTCATGGCAATGCCGAGAATAGCTTATTATTATTATTAATATTATTAATATTATTAATATTATTATTATTATTATTATTATTATTATTATTATCATCTTCCTCATCATCATCATCTATTTAATTATTTATTTAATTATTTATTTATTTATTTATTTATTTATTTATTTATTTATTTATTTGTGTGACTGCCGCTCTCGGAAACCGGCTCGCGGCGGTTCACAATATTTCAATACAAATGCAGTATATTAAAACCCATTAAAATTCCCCATTAAAACAATGACTCAGTCACAATGATGGCGATTCAGAAAAAAAAAAACTATTCCCATGTAGGCCTACCAGATGAGCAGAAGGGAGCGGATGGATAATTGGGCATAGGGTGGAACATTCTGGGGAACCAGGCCAGTCTAATACTGGCCTCCTCCTTTTATGAGTGAGAGGGTTGTAAGTGTCCTGCATAGTGCAGGGGGTTGGACTGGATGACCCAGGCGGTCCCTTCCCACTCTAGGATTCTATGATTCTATGACTCTATGGAAGGTTATTGGTGAAAGGTTGAGGGACCCCTTGAGAGCTCTCACAGAATCCCTGTATTAGATGGAAGAACTACTCTCTGTTTGCTTCCTTGTATGTCTTGCATACCTGCAAACACACAGTGGCGCCCATGGCTCTGGCTGCAGCTTCGCCCTGAGCACTCTGCTAGTTCAGGGAACATCGGCCATTATAACAGTGTGAAGATCAGCAAAATTTTATCCAAGGAGATTTCATGCGCCACTGGACTCAAACATTGCTCTGCTGTTCAGACCAACATGGCTGCCCACACAAATGGAAACAAATTTCCGTGGAATAAACTGCTGGGAAAGGGACAGGGCCTCTGCTCTCCTCTCCTGACCAGTGGGCATCAGGAGCCACCTGAAGTGGAGAGGTCTGTTCCCCCCCCCCCCATTCTGGCTCTCAGGATGTCCACGAACTACATTTTCCATGAACCCCTAATAGCATGTCCGGGCAGGGGCTCATGGGAATTGGAGTCCATGCCCGCTCTGCTACCACCTCCTGGCTAATGATCCCTGGCCTTGAAGAAGGGATCATTAACTAACTAACTAACTAACTAACTAACTAACTAACTAACTAACTAACTAACTAACTAACTAACTAACTAACTAACTAAATCTGGAGAGCTACAGATTGGTCACCCTCATTCTAATACATGGGCGAGCAAGGGCACCTCCTTCTCCCACTTGGCGTTAGTCAAATTTGGTTTTGTGAATGGACCTCAAACCCACAGTAAGAACCACAGCAATCAAAGATGACAAAGAATATCTCCCGCAAGGCCTGCTGGGTGCTGGGCTCACCCTTTACTGGCTGCTTGCTCATGCTGTAGTCATGGTGAGGCAAACCGGGTTTGATTCCCCACTTCTCCTCCACATGCAGCCAGCTGGGCAACCTTGGGCTAGTCATAGTCCTGATAGTGCTGTTCTGACTGAGCAGTCCTGTCAGAGCGCTCTCAGCCTCACCTGCCTCATAGGACATATGCTGTGGGGAGAGGAAGGGCAGGTGATTGTAAGCCACATCAAGATTTCTTTGGGCAGTGAAAAGCAGGGTACAAAAATACCCCGGATCTTCTTCTCTCTTCTAGGTCCTGGCATTCACTTCCCTTTTCAGGTCATATCATTTCATCCGATCATTATAGTGTCCCTCCCACCAGCTCATTATACTCCCACCAGTCTTCTGCCCTCTCCACGGTCCCTCCTTCTTACTTTGAAAGTATATTTCTGCCTTTCGTCCTCATATATTACCTGAGCATCTACAGTAGTGGTTCTCCACCTTCCTAATGTCGCGACCCTTGAATACAGTTCCTCCTGTTGTGGTGACCCCCGGCCATAAAATTATGCAAGCGTTCTTTCACAGAAACTAAACCGAAACTCATCAATGGCAGGAAGATCCATTGTTCATGACTGTATATGAATTGGTTTTTTTTTCTGGGGTTCCTCAGTTCAGTTCTGCCTCTTGTCCCACCATGCCGATTTCGCTCTATTCCGCTGCTCCAGACAGACGAACGCTCTCTCTCGATCTACCCTGCAAGGCTGTTGTGTGGCACCTGCGGGAGGAGCGATAACAATGGCTCCGTCCCAAGCTGCTCGCCTTGCTGCAACCCCTGTGAAAGGGTCATTTGACCCCCAAAGGGGACCCGACCCACACATTGAGAACGAGTGATCTAAACGATCTACCACAGAAACAGAATTTTAGGACACGAATACCTGAGAGTAGCGATCCCCAACCTGTGGGCTGCGGACCACATGTGGTCCATCGACTAATTGGAGGTGGGCCCCGAAGGACGCCTTCTCCCCCCCCCCCCGCCCCTTTACTTCATCCCCCTCCGGCCCTTTACAACACACTTCGGGTGTCCTTGTCTCCCATCACTCCCAGATGGGACTATCTCGTTGCAGAGAAACCAGCTCAGGGTTCCCATTGATTTGTCATTGTCTTGAGTTAAAATTTCCATGAAAATAAAATGTTCCTTATGTTCCTTGTTGTGGCGTGTCTGTATCTTATTTTGAAGGGATGCTTAAACATGACCATAGCGATCAGAGAGTGTTAGGGCAGTGGCTGAGAGTAGAGGAGTAAACTACCCCCCCTCCCACCGGGCCTCAGTAAAAGGCGTTGAGTGGTCCCCGGTGATAAAAAGGTTGGGAACCACTGCCTTAGAGACAGAAGGAGTAAGGACTGTTCAGTGAAGTATCAATTCATAAACACCAGGGATTTTCAAGACCCTGGGGTTTCTTGAGAGCCCTGGAAGGGTTTCCCAAATGGGTGGGAATTAATTTGCTATGTATTTTTAAAAAATGGTTAAACATTTATTCGGTGATACGACCATGCATCAGTGCCCCACTCCCCAATGGCCAATGATGGGCTTGTGAGGTGGGAACAGGAGGAGCCTGGTGTGAGCATGTAAGCTACGTTTCCCAGTCATGTTCTGCACAACTGCACCACTTTCGGGGTTTACATAAGCCTGAAAAATGTTCCAGACGTTTCACAATGATAAAAAAAAAGTTGAGCAAGGCTGGTATACACAGTTTTGAACACCAGGTTGAAGATTAAAAAAACCACACATTGGGACCCTGTAGAATTAAGGGAAACAAGTGGGGGGGGGGCTGTGATACTTATGGGAGAACCCTCTTCTTCTTCTTCCCCTGTCCCCATTTCAAAGTGGTTTTTACATGAATTTGCCTTATACTGATTCAGCATCATGGTCAGTATTGTCTACTCAGAATGGAAGAAGCTCTCTAGGGTCTCAAGCAGAGGTCTTTCATAGCACCTTCTACCTGGTCTTTTTTAGCTGGAGATACCAGGGATGGAACCTGGAACCTTCTGCATACCAAGCAGAGGTTCTTGATTTCATGGGTCACTAGGGCAGGGGTAGTCAAACTGCAGCCCTCCAGATGTCCATGGACTACAATTCCCAGGAGCCATTGCCAGCATTCGCCAGCGAATGCTGGCAAGGGCTCCTGGGAATTGTAGTCCATGGACATCTGGAGGGCTGCAGTTTGACTACCCCTGCTCTAAGGTCTCAAGCAGAAGTCTTTCATAGCACCTTCTACCTGGTCTTTTTTAGCTGGAGATACCAGGGATGGAACCTGGAACCTTCTGCATACCAAGCAGAGGCTCTTGATTTCATGGGTCTCTAGGGTCTCAATCAGAGGTCTTTCATAGCACCTTCTACCTGGTCTTTTTAACTGGAGATACCAGGGATGGAACCTGGAACCTTCTGCATACCAAGAAGAGGTTCTTGATTTCATGGGTCTCTAGGGTCTCAAGCAGAGGTCTTTCATAGCACCTTCTACCTGGTCTTTTTAACTGGAGATACCAGGGATGGAACCTGGAACCTTCTGCATACCAAGCAGAGGTTCTTGATTTCATGGGTCTCTAGGGTCTCAAGCAGAGGTCTTTCATAGCACCTTCTACCTGGTCTTTTTAGCTGGAGATACCAGGGATGGAACCTGGAACCTTCTGCATACCAAGCAGAGGTTCTTGATTTCATTGGTCTCTAGGGTCTCAAGCAGAGGTCTTTCATAGCATCTTCCACCTGGTCTTTTTAGCTGGAGATACCAGGGATGGGACCTGGGGCCTTCCCCAAGCCAAGCAGATGCTTTGCCCCCAAGCCACCGCCTCTCCCATATCAAGCACACTTGGGCTATACATCACTACAATCTGACTTGCCATTTCCCCCCGGCCTTTTTCCATCCCATAATCCAAACCTCGTCTCTGCAATGTTGTGGCTTCTCCCTCCTCCGGCTCACACCCTGTCTGTAGCCTCATCTTTCCTTGAAAGTCTAATAAACCCCCACTCTCACCTCTAATCCGTATAATTGTTGCTACGCAATTAGAACAAGGATTAAAGAATCGCATGCGGTAACAACACAGCCAGGTGATGGCATTTTAGGCCACACTGGAAGCATTTCCTCAAGACAGAAAGCGGCTGATTGCCGGCTCTGAAAACAGATGGGCCAGATGAACTTCCCTGGGCCACACCCAGAAGGATGGGCCAACAGCAGAAGCAATTTTTGTAAAAGCGAGAAATGGAAGAGTCGCAAGCATTCCAAACTTACCCATGTCTTCCAGGGAAACGGTGGCTTCTGACCACAGCAGAACTGAAGAAGATTTACGTGAGATGCTTTTTATAGGGCTGGGTTGTCCAGGATACGGCCGAGTAATGAGGCACCTCGAGGTGAAAGGAAATGCTCAGTTAGGAAGGGAGATGCTTTCCCGGCTACTCATCTCTTTGCGCTCCTGTTTGTCAGAGAGGTCCTTGCTAATTTGAAGGGACGCACAAGGGACATTCAGCATGCACTGGCTTGAGAAGGGTTCGTTTTTGGGCGGCGTGTCTCATTCCCAGAGGGCGTTCGGTGGCCACGGCAAACCAAGAGATTCCTTTCAAAAGGCAAATAAATCCAGGAATAAGAGCATAGATTCCCCTCCCCGCCCTTACCATAGTTCAATTGAAACCTTTCCCACTCACCACTTTGGGATCAAGAAGTGAATTTCTTCCAGGACAGACTGACTAAAGGAGTCTGGTTCTTTTTTAGGGGGGAGGGGGGAATCTGGGCATGGATTTCGGGTCACTGTGGACAGGCAAGTAGTTGGGAGTTTCCTGCATTCTGCAGGGGGTTGGACTAGATGACCCTGGAGGCCCTTCCAACTCCATGATTCGATGATTCTTGACAAGTATCTCATCTGACCCATTGGTTGGGCGTGACACAGAATGTCGTGGTCCTGCTCAAATCGGCCCTGATTCATGTAATTAGAGTTGGTCAACTAGATCCTCCAAATTTAGGAGTTCTGGGTCCCTCAGGCTACGGGCAGGGGATGGGAGGGGTACGGTTGTCAGATATGGGGTAGGGAATGCCTGGGGGTTTGAGGATGGAGCTTGGGGAGAACTGGGACCTCTGTGGGGTCGAATCCTGTAGAATTCATCCTTGAAAGAAGCTATTTTCTCCAAGGGAAGAAGATGAGAGTGGAGAAGACCTGAAGGAGTCCCAGTGTGGCTGACAGAAACCTTTCCTCCCTCTCCTCACAACAAACACCCTGTGAGGGAGGTGAGGCTGAAGAAGAAGAAGAAGAAGTGGAAGAAGAAGAGGAAGAAGAAGAAGAGGACGAAGAAGAAGAGGAAGAAGAAGAAGAAGAAGAAGAAGAAGAAGAAGAAGAGTTGGTTCTTATATGCCACTTTTCTCTACCCAGAGTCTCAAACTGGCTTACATTCGCCTTCCCTTTCCTCTCCCCGCAACAGACACCCTGTGAGGGAGGGGAGGCTGAGAGAGCCCTGAGATTACTGAAGAGAAGAAGAGTTGGCTCTTATATGCCACTTTTCCCTACCCGAAGGAGTCTCAAAGCGGCTTCCAGTCGCCTTCCCTTTCCTCTCCCCACAACAGACACCCTGTGAGAGAGGTGAGGCTGAGAGAGCCCTGATATTCCTGCTCGGTCAGAACAGCTTTATCAGTGCTGTGACAAGCCCAAGATTGCATGTATTTGTTTTCGGCATGCCACACATCCAACTGGCTCCTCACATCTGTTGATTATTAAGGATCCTAACATTACAACGTAGGGGCATATAGAGTGACCACCTTACCATTTCTGTATTCAGCCAGGGCCTACTGCGGGAAACAAAGAGCCCTCTATATTTCCTATCCATCTAGTCCAGGGGTAGTCAAACTGCGGCCCTCCAGATGTCCATGGACTTCAATTCCCAGGAGCCCCTGCCAGCATTTGCTGGCAGGGGCTCCTGGGAATTGTAGTCCATGGACATCTGGAGGGCCGCAGTTTGACTACCCCTGATCTCGTCCATCAGCCTGTTCTGTACTGTAGGCCATAGATGGCCCTAGAGGGCTGGAAAATACCCCAGTGCATGGGGGGGCCAAACCTTCCTCTCAAATAGCCATCCTACACATCTGCCCTCCTCCGTCAGCGTTTGGTCATCGGCGTTACATGAAGCGTCTGGCATTTAACTGGCTTCTGTCAGGAGGGATTAAGTGTTCCAGTTGAGCTGTCCAACTCCAAAAACTGGAGTGTCTGCTTCATTCGACATTCCTCTGGAACCGTGTCTCAAAAGCCAGGCCTGGAGGGCTGCAGACCTAGTGATTAAGCACCAGGAGTCAGGCGAGGGACACACCTTCTTGCTAGTTTGTTCCCATCTGCTGAGTCATTTGCATGAATTAACGTATGCCTGTCACTGTTCTCTAATGCCTGCCAACACCGTCTCCTTTAGATACCCACGCGCCATTGGACTCTATTAATAGACTGGCTATTTTGGGCTGCACCTCCCTAAGACCGTGATGAAGTCAACCAAAAGCCAGGAGTCATTGGTAGGTCCACCAGCAGGACGAGAAGCCCTCCTACTCTTGCCCCCCTGGCACCCAGAAAACAGAGCATCACTGCCCCAGACATAAGAACGTAAGAGAAGCCATGTTGGATCAAGCTAATGGCCCTTCCAGTCCAACGTCCTGTGTCACACACAGTGTCCCAAACCCAGGGGCTATCGGGAGGTCCACCAGCAGGACTAGAACTCCTGAAACCATCCTATTCTTAGCCCCCAAGCACCAGGAAGACGGCGTATCACTACCTCAGGCAGAAGAACAGAAAAATACTCTATTGGATCAGGACAATGGCCCCTCCAGACCAACACTCTGTGCCAAAACCTAGGGGGGGCATCAGGAGGTCCACCAGTGGGGCTAGAACTTCAGAAGCCCTCATGTTCTTCCCCTCCAAGCACCAAGAAGACAGAGTAACACTGCCCCACACATAAGACAAGCCATGTTGGATTAGGCTAATGGCCCTTCCAGTCCAACATCCTGTGTCACACACAGTGTCCTAAACTCATGGGCTATCAGGAGGTCCACCAGCAGGGCCAGAACTCCTGAAGCCCTCCCAATCTTGCCCCCCAGACACGAAGAAGACAAAGCATCACAGCCTCAGATACAAGAACATGAGAGAAGCCATGTTGGATCAGACCAACGTCCCTTCCAATCCAATGTTCTGCGTCACACACAGTGTTCCAGACCCATAGGCTATCAAGAGGTCCACCAGCATGGCTAGAGCTCCCAAAGCCCTCCCACTGTGGCTTCTGGACCTCCGGCCCTGCTGATGGACCTTGTGACAGCACCTGGATTGTGACACAGATTGTTGGACTAGATGGGCCATTGGCCAGATCCAAGATGGCTTCCCTCACGTTCTTATGTCCTTCTCATTTCATGGGTTTGGATCGAGGCAAGGCCTAGAAAAACTTGAACCAGCTCAGTGTCTTCGGCGTCAACCGAATAGTGTGTCATTCCTTGGCAGTCATTACATTCGTTGTCTTGATGTCCCATTAGTCAAGGCTTAATGAACAGAAACTAAGATAAAGCTTTCCAGGGCATGGAAGGAAATGACAACTCGTCATTATGAAAAAGCCCAGGTATTTTGTCTTTAGGCCATCGACACACTGAGCATGTCCAATGGAGGGAGAGGCGTTGGAGCTATATTTAAGGAGGCTATATTTAAGAGGGCTACATCTGCATTCGACAGCTGTGCTTGCTATTTCTCCAGTGGGACTGGCAGTCTGAGTTTAGAGGGTCACTCGTTGGGGGATCACGGAAGAAGTTTAGAGATTTTATGTGATTAGTCATGATGGGACTCTTTCTTTGCCTGCTCCATATTTCCACCCCTGGTGGAGGGGCTCTTTTAATTAAACAGGCCTAGCTGGGGAGGTAACACTAAAAAGATACATGGTACAATTGCGACACACAAAAATGGAAAATACCATGTAGGGGATTAGAGCGGGGGTCGCCAAATTGTGGCAGGGGCTCATGGGAACTGGTAGGGGCTCATGGGAATTGTAGTTCCTGGACTTCGGGAGAGCCAACGTTTGGCTACCCCTGGACAAGAGCCAGTATAAAAATCTATGTATAACTTCTATATTTATGACTTGCTTCAAAAGAATCTGTGTTCTCCAAAGGAAGAAGAAGAAGAAGAAGAAGAAGAAGAAGAAGAAGAAGAAGAAGAAGAAGAAGAAGTTCCTGACAGAGTGGTTTCTCAGAGGAATAGCCTTCGTCGAGAGGTGGTGGGTTCTCCATCTTTGGAGATGTTTAAACAGAGGCTGGATAGCCATCTGATGGAGAGGCTGATTCTGTGAAGGTTCAAGGGGGTGGCAGGTGACAGTGGATGAGCAAGAGGGTTGTGAGTGTCCTGCATAGTGCAGGGGGCTGGACTAGATGACCCAGGAGGTCCCTTCCAACTCTATGATTCAAAGAAGAAGAAGAAGAAGAACAAGAAGAAGAAGAAGAAGAAGAAGAAGAAGAAGAAGAAACTTCAGACATTTGGATCAACTGATCTTAATCAGTGCAATTATTCTTCTCATAACTTTGTGAAACAAAAATAATGCAAGTATAATACATACATATATGCATACATGTGCACGCACACACAATAAATAAAAATAATAAATACAAGTCAATACAATGATGAGACTTTGACATTGAGTAACTGTTTTGTATTAAGGTTTGAAAAATTATACGAAGACCATTGTATTAATTGATTTTATTTGTATTGTTTTTATTTCAGAATGCTATTTCGTAAGAAGAAGAGATGGTTCTTATATACCACTTTTCCTCCACCCAAAGGAGTCCTGATAGTCCTGCTTGATCAGAACAGTTTTATCAGCACTGTGGCGAGCCCAAGGTCACACAGCTGGCTGCATGTGGGGGAGTGCAGAATCGAACCCGGCATGCCAGATTAGAAGTCCGCACTCCTAACCACTACACCAAACTGGCACCTTCCAAGCTGTCTCTCTCACATTCAAGGATGGTGAGTGTACAGCCTGTAAACAATAATGTTGTTATCCATGTGGATTTATTATTTAATATTTGAGGTATGTATTCATTTTTAGAATGATAATTGCACTGAGCAATATTGGTTGATCTAATCCTCTCCAATTCTTTTCACTATAGAAGCAGGCTTGGCTTTTATTATGAATAATATAGAAGACTTTTCAAGCAAGTCATAACAATTGAAGTTATACTTAGGTTTTATTATATTGACACTGGTTGGGGAGGGGCCATGGCTCAGTGGCAGAGCATCTGTTTGGTACGCAAAAGGCCCCAGGTTCAATCCCTGGCATCTCCAGCTAAAAAGACCAGGAAAAAGGTGATGTGAAAGACCTTTACCTGAGACACTGAAGAATTGCTGCCTGTCTTAGTAGACAATAGTGAGACCCAAGAGAACTGCTGCCCACCTGAGTAGACGATATTGACCTTGATGGACCACTCTAAGACATCTTCTTGTGTTCCACATCTTGGCCTTTCTCACAGGGTCGGGGTAGATCAAGGATGGGATAAGTATCCACACCACCGTCTTTTCAGTGGCAGAGCCTCTGGTGGGCATGCAGAAGGTCCCAGGTTCAATCATCACCAGCTAAAAGGACCAGGCAGTAGGTGATTTGAAAGCCTTCTGCCTGAGATGCTGGAGAGCAGCTGTCAGTCTGAGTGGACAATACTGACCATGATGGACCAAGGGCCTGATTCAGTAGAATGCAGCTTCATGTGTTCCAAGGAAGTGCCCCTGCTTAGCATGAAGAAGGTCCCAGGTTCAATCCCCAGCAGCTCCTGCTAAAACAACCAGACAGGAGGTGATGGGGAAGTCCTGAGACCTAGAAGACCTGCTGTCAATCTGAGAAGACAATACTGACCTTTATCATTCATTCATTCATTCATTCATTCATGCCATTTTGGGCTGTATCAACAGAGCCATCACATCAAAATCACAAGATGTCATAGTCCCATTGTATACGGCACTGGTCAGACCACACCTGGAGTACTGTGTGCAGTTCTGGAGGCCTCACTTCAAGAAGGACATCGATAAAATTGAAAGGGTACAGAGGAGAGCGACGAAGATGATCTGGGGCCAAGGGACCAAGCCCTATGAAGATAGGTTGAGGGACTTGGGAATGTTCAGCCTGGAGAAAAGGAGGTTGAGAGGGGACATGATAGCCCTCTTTAAGTATTTGAAAGGTTGTCACTTGGAGGAGGGCAGGATGCTGTTTCTGCTGGCTGCAGAGGAAAGGACACGCAGTAATGGGTTTAAACTTCAAGTACAACGATATAGGCTAGATATCAGGAAAACGTTTTTCTCAGTCAGAGTAGTTCAGCAGTGGAATAGGCTGCCTAAGGAGGTGGTGAGCTCCCCCTCACTGGCAGTCTTCAAGCAAAGGTTGGATACTCACTTTTCTTGGATGCTTTAGGATGCTTAGGGCTAATCCTGCGTTGAGCAGGGGGTTGGACTAGATGGCCTGTATGGCCCCTTCCAACTCTATGATTCTATGATTCTATGATTCTATGATTCATTCATTCCATTTCATTCCATTTCATTCCATTTCATTTCATTTCATTTCATTTCATTCAATCTATTTTATTTATAGCCTGCCATTCATTGCACGAATTCAAGATAGTTGTGAATTTCCTGCATTAAGCAGGGGGTTGGACTAGATGACCCTGCAGGTACTTTCCAACTCTAGGATTCTATGATTATAAGATAACACAGAGTGAGTCAATCCAAACAACAGGATCCAGGTAGTAGACAGAAGAAGAGTTGGTTCTTATATGCTGCTTTTCTCTACCCAAAAGAGTCTCAAAGCAGCTTCCAGTCGCCTTCCCTTTCCTCTCCCCACAACAGACACCCTGTGAGGGAGGGAAGGCTGAGAGAGCCCTGAGATTACTGAAGAAGAAGAAGAGTTGGTTCTTATGTGCTGCTTTTCTCTACCTGAAGGAGTCTCAAAGCGGCTTACAGTCGCCTTTCCTTTCCTCTCCCCACAACAGACACCCTGTGAGGGAGGGGAGGCTGAGGGAGCCCTGAGATTACTGAAGAAGAAGAAGAGTTGGTTCTTATATGCTGCTTTTCTCTACCCAAAGGAGTCTCAAAGTGGCTTTCATTCGCCTTCCCTTTCCTCTCCCCACAACAGGCACCCTGTGAGGGAGGGGAGGCTGAGAGAGCCCTGAGATTACTGAAGAAGAAGAAGAGTTGGTTCTTATATGCTGCTTTTCTCTACCCAAAAGAGTCTCAAAGCAGCTTCCAGTCGCCTTCCCTTTCCTCTCCCCACAACAGACACCCTGTGAGGGAGGGAAGGCTGAGAGAGCCCTGATATTACTGAAGAAGAAGAAGAGTTGGTTCTTATGTGCTGCTTTTCTCTACCTGAAGGAGTCTCAAAGCGGCTTACAGTCGCCTTTCCTTTCCTCTCCCCACAACAGACACCCTGTGAGGGAGGGGAGGCTGAGGGAGCCCTGAGATTACTGAAGAAGAAGAAGAGTTGGTTCTTATATGCTGCTTTTCTCTACCCAAAGGAGTCTCAAAGTGGCTTCCATTCGCCTTCCCTTTCCTCTCCCCACAACAGGCACCCTGTGAGGGAGGGGAGGCTGAGAGAGCCCTGAGATTACTGAAGAAGAAGAAGAAGAGTTGGTTCTTATATGCTGCTTTTCTCTACCCAAAAGAGTCTCAAAGCAGCTTCCAGTCGCCTTCCCTTTCCTCTCCCCACAACAGACACCCAGTGAGGGAGGGGAGGCTGAGAGAGCCCTGAGATTACTGAAGAAGAAGAAGAGTTGGTTCTTATATGCCACTTTTCTCTACCCGAAGGAGTCTCTAAACGGCATACAATTTCCTTCCATTCCTCTCCCCACAACAGACACCCTGTGAGGGAGGGAAGGCTGAGAGAGCCCTGATATTACTGAAGAAGAAGAAGAGTTGGTTCTTATGTGCTGCTTTTCTCTACCTGAAGGAGTCTCAAAGCGGCTTACAGTCGCCTTCCCTTTCCTCTCCCCACAACAGACACCCTGTGAGGGAGGGGAGGCTGAGAGAGCCCTGAGATTACTGAAGAAGAAGAAGAAGAGTTGGTTCTTATATGCCGCTTTTCTCTACCCGAAGGAGTCTCTAAGCGGCTTACAGTCGCCTTCTCTTTCCTCTCCCCACAACAGACACCCTGTGAGGGAGGGGAGGCTGAGGGAGCCCTGAGATTACTGAAGAAGAAGAAGAGTTGGTTCTTATATGCCCCTTTTCTCTACCCGATGGAGTCTCTAAACGGCATACAATTTCCTTCCATTCCTCTCCCCACAACAGACACCCAGTGAGGGAGGGGAGGCTGAGGGAGCCCTGAGATTACTGAAGAAGAAGAGTTGGTTCTTATATGCCACTTTTCTCTACCCAAATGAGTCTCTAAATGGCATACAATTTCCTTCCATTCCTCTCCCCACCACAGGTATCCTGTGGGGTAGGTGGGGCTGAGTGAGCTCTCACAGTACTCCTCTGCAAGAACAGCTGTAAGAGAACTATGACTAGCTCAAGGCCAGCCAGCTGGCTGCATGTGGAGGAACGTGGAATCAAACCCAGCCCTCCAGTTTAGAAGCTGCCAGTCTTAACCGCTATACCACTCTGGATGTTGTGGTGGGAGGAGAGGACTTTTAACTATTGTGACAATTTAAATAAGCAAAGAAGGGGCAAAGCCCTGGCTGCTTAAAGAATACATCATTTTACTCAGAAAGAGAAACAATGGTATAAAGAGAGAGAGAGAGAGAGAGAGAGAGAGAGAGAGAGAGAGAGAGAGAGAGAGAGAGAGAGAGAGAGAAGAGAGATGGTCCCAACAGTCTAACTGGCTAACTGTGTTCTTCTGAAGATAGTCAGGGAAGGAAGTGTGTTCAAAGGGCCAATCAGGACACAGGAGGAGATTACTTGATACACACAAACACACAAACATTTCTTATAAAGTGAACATAAGAATATTCATAGATTCATAGAGTTGGATGGGATCTTCAGGTTCATCTAGTCCAGCCCGCTGCAAAATGCAGGAAATCCACAACAATCTGCAATTTCTTATTCCTGACGTGTTTTCTCCAGTTGGTTTTTTGTTCCCTTGTTGTGTTGTATAGCAGTGGTCCTCAACCCCCGGTCTGCGGCCCGTTACCGGGCCGTAAAGGCCATAGTACTGGGCCGCCAGCGGCCACGCCTGCCTCTCCCCTCGCAGCGAGAGGGGGGGGGAAGAGGGAGGCGCGGCCGCCAGCATGCCAGCAACGCAAACGTGCACGCACAGAGCTGCCGCGCATGCATGGTTGCACCCCTGCTGGCGAAAACGTGCACACGCAGCAGCTCTGTGCATGTGCGTTAGTGCCACCTAGTGGCGAAAACGCGCACTCGCAGCAACTGCGCCTGCGCGTTTACGTGCAGCTGCAGCGGCCAGGCCACCGGCTCTCTCCCACCCTTAGAGGCGGCCCCCGACTACAAGAAGGTTGGGGACCACTATTGCATAGCCTGGAGAAGCAAGGACTTCCTGGCAGCTGGGCAAGGAAAGTGGCTTACCATCGCCTGCCTCTGAGTCATGACCCCTAGTGTTCCTTGGAGGAAGTACCACTCAAATCCTTGGAGGGCTCTCATCCAAATACTCACATGGGTCAGTCCCTATTTAGCTTCCCAGATCTGACAAGACTTGGCCTTGCCTGGGCTATCCAACTCAGGGCATAAATACAAAGGAAAGCCATGTCAGATCAGGCCGATGGCCCCTCCAGTCTGGCACTGTATGTCACTCAGTGGCCCAAACCCAGAGACCATCAGGAGGTCCATCAGTGAGGCCAGAACTTCAGGAGCCCTCCCACTGTTGCCCCCCAGCCCCAAGAAGACAGAGCATCACTGCCCCAGACACAGAATATTGTGATGATGATGATATCTGGTATGGTTTCAATGGGGCTTTAATGGGGTTTTTAATATGGACAAACTGTAACATGCCACAAGCCAGTTATGAGAGTGGCAGGCAATAAGTCCAAATAATAATAATAATAATAATAATAATAATAATAATAATAATAATTGCATGGTGTATTTATTTATTTATATTTCTATACCGCCACACTCGGTTCACTCAGGGCGGTTGATAATAAAATGATAAAAACAAAGTTAACCCCTCTAAAAACAACCCTTAACAAAACAAACCATTAACAAGATGGCAGCCGATAGGAATTCCAAAAAAAACCCTCCACCCCCCTCGCCCACTTAGCACATGGGTCAAAAGCTCTTTCCCTGGGAGCCAGGGCTCTGACCTGACACACACAATGGGGATCCACTGATGGGTAATTCTGGGACCCCGCCCTGGCCTCAACCATATGCCTCTGTCTTACTGGACCTGCAGGAAGCTGACAATTCCGACAGGGCCCTCAGCTCTTCCGGGAGCTCATTCCACCCGGTTGGGGCCAGATATAGCTGAGAAGGTATAGCCAGAAGATCCCAGGATTGTCCAGAAGTCAGGCAAGGGACATTCAAAGGGGGTTTGCAGTTACCTGCCTCCGTATCATGACCCCCAGTGGTCCTTGGATAAGGTGACCAGAGTTGAAGGGACCGTAAGGCAGGGCGTGGCACAGTGGCGGTGGCCTCCCTCCCTCTCTCCGTCCGACTGGGCTCACTGTTGCTTCCCGTATGCCTCTCCCGTGAGCCCATTTTGTGCGCCTGTGTGGCTTCTGTTGGCACAGGTCAGTTGGGAGCCGAGGGCGGGCCTCTGCCTGGTGCGCCTGTGCAGGCCAGCCACAGGGCCAACCAGGGCAGAGCGCCACTGCTGGGCATCTTGCCGGAGGGCAGGGAGGGAGGGAGGCAGGGAGTTGGGCCATGGCCTACAGCACTGGTCCCCAACCTCTGGTCCAGGGACCTGTACCAGTCCGTGGATCAGTCGGTACCGGGCCGCGCCTCCTCGTCGTCCTCCTCCCTGGCTGCTGCCTTGGGGGCTGCCCTGCCACTCTGCCACCAGCTCACCTTTGGTGCTCTCCAGTGGCCACCATGGCTGGGGCTCCCCCTCGGCGTGGCACTGTGCAGCTGCTGCTGGCAGCGCCCCCCCGTGGGCGGCGGGAAGTCAGGGGCACCGACGGGAAAGCAAGTGGAGCAGGGGCTCAAGCAGCGGCGATGTCCCTCGGCAAAAAACTACCCCCCCAGACCTCAGTAAAATTGTCAAGCATTGACCAGTCCTCTGTGATAAAAAGGTTGGGGACCTCTGCCCTAGAGGAGGCAGAAGCGGGATTTGAAAGGACCCGGACAGGACGCGGGATAAGGTCCTGGAAGGCGTGAGTGTCCCACAGAAGTCAGGACAGATGGCCAGCTTACCCTTGGAGGAACTACCACCCCAATTCCTGGGAGTCTCCCCTCCAGATACTGGCCAAGGTCGTCCCTGATTAGCACCCAACATCTGATGGGGTCCTGTGTTGCCCTAGCTACAATGGTCTGTGTTCTTCCAAGAAAGGCCTCGAAATGGGACGAGTCCCCCAAGCGCCGAAGGATGAAAGACATTCCCCAGATCCTGCTGCTTATTGGTTGAATTGGCCAGAGGAGTTTGGAGGAAGTTTTCCTTCGTGCTGGGTACATGCATCTGAACTCTGGCTCCGGCACGGCAGGGAAGAAGGGAAACAGGTGAGGCTCCACACCTGCCAGCAGAGAAACACCAGAGGCGATGACAAGGGAGGTTTGGTGGCATCAACCGTGCAGGGCGGGGTTGCTTCTGAGCAGTTTATGAGCAGGTTGCCTCTTCGAAGCATCAACTTGCCCTGGGTGGGTCGAGTTCACCTTGGCCGCTTGTGAATCAGTTCTCACAGATCAGTCACTCAACGAAAAAAAGGTTTCATCCAGATCTTATTCTTGGCTCTTACGTCTAGGATGAGGGCAACAGGCAAACTGCCAGGTCACCACTGATGTCCCTGGTCCATCCAGGTCAGTACTGTGTACTCTGATTGGTGATTAAGGCAGGAGCCTGACCTGTTGGACAGTCCGCCAGCGACACCCACCCTGGTCTAGCAGGATCAACATCACAAGCTACTCTGGGAGCACCAGTTAACATGGCTTGCACAAACTGATTCAAGTCCTGATTCAGATTTATCGAGAGACAGCTCCCAGGCCGGTACCAACACATGTAAAAACCCAGAACAACATTCTGTTATTAAATTTTAACATCCGTCTAAAAATTCCGTCCAAACATCCAGAAGAAATTCCTGACAGTTAGGGCAGTTCCTCAGTGGAACAGTGGAACAAGAGCTGGTGGCTTCTCCATGTTTGGAAAATTTTAAGCAGAGGCTGGAGAGCCATCTGACGGAGAAGCTGATTCTGTGAAGGCTCAAGGGGGTGGCAGGTGATAGTGGGTGAGCGAGAGGGTTGTGAGTGTCCTGCATAGTGCAGGGGGTTGGACTGGATGACCCAGGAGGTCCCTTCCAACTCTATGATTCTATGATTCTAAATTCCATCTAAACCACCGGAAGAAGTTCCTGACAGTCAGAGCGGTTCGTCAGTGGAACTGGCTTCCTAGGGAGCTGGTGGCTTCTCCATCTTTGGAGATTTTTAAACAGAGGCTGGAGGGCCATCTGGCAGAGAGGCTGATTCTGTGAAGGCTTAAGAGGGTGGCAGGTGACAGTGGATGAGCGAGAGGGTGGTGAGTGTCCGGCACAGTGCAGGGGGTTGGACTAGATGACCCAGGAGGTCCCTTCCAACTCTGTGATTCTATGATTCTATAATTCTGGTTCTTACAAAATATCATAAACCAGTAAGTAGTTGTAAAAATCGGGAATTTAAAATAATATCCAATAGGAATAGTTGGACAGGAAAATTAAATAAGCCAAATTAACAATGAGTTTCCAGAACTAGCATATGTTTGGCATAACTTGCAAACTACAGCACGAGTTTTAGCTACATCGGTGTTTTCCCCTGAGAGGAGCATTTCGATGTTTGCTTCTTTTGATGCTCCAGGAGAACAAAGCAAAAGGGGAGCAATAATCCAGCTGTGGCCTACTGCACAGAATCATAGAAGCTTACAGTTGGAAGGGACTTCCAGGGTCATCTAGTCCAACCCCCTGTACAATTCAGGACACTCACAACAACTTGCCCACCCTCAGTGACCTCATAGAGTCATGGAATCATAGAGTTGGAAGGGGCCATACAGGCCATCTAGTCCAACCCCCTGCTCTACGCAGGATCAGCCCAAAGCATCCTAAACCTCAATTCCATGTCCAAGTGACCTCCCCGCAAATATCCAGAATCCAGCCTGGCCTGGAGGGAATCCACCTACCCTCCCACGTTGGCGATCAGCAATTCGTTTTTATTTATTTTACTTCTTATTACATTTGTATACCGCCCTCCCCTGAGGCTCAGGGCAGCTCACATGGAACATAAAAGAAAAACCAACAAATTTGGGGCTTGTGTTAAGTAGAAATATAGCAACGGTATCAACAACAACTATAACAACAACAATAGGAACCACTCCCTCTCCTCTTCTAACAACTTTTCAGACCCTTCAAGAGAGCCCTCCTGTCCCCTCTCAACCTCCTTTTCTCCAGGCTGAACATTCCCAAGTCCCTCAGCCTTTCCTCACAGGGCTTGGTCCCCATTCCCCGGATCTTCCTCGTCACTCACCTGTGCCCCCTCTCCATTTTGTCCATGTTCTTTTGAAGTGAGGTCTCTACAACTGCACACAGGGCTCCAGCTGGGGTCTGACCAATGCGGTATATGGCGGGACCATGACATCTTACTTGGTATAAGGCAATTTCATCACAAACAGGGCACGAGCTTTCTTCTTCTTCTTCCCTTCAAACTCCTTTGAGCTATTTAATTGAGTGGCAAATAGGGAACCTCTATTACTTAAAGGAAGAGCCTCTTGTGCCGCAGAGTGGTAAGGCAGCAGACATGCAGTCTGAAAGCTCTGCCCATGAGGCTGGGAGTTCGATCCCAGCAGCCGGCTCAAGGTCGACTCAGCCTTCCATCCTTCCGAGGTCGGTCAAATGAGTACCCAGCTTGCTGGGGGGTAAACGGTAATGACTGGGGAAGGCACTGGCAAACCACCCCGTATTGAGTCTGCCATGAAAACGCTGGAGGGCGTCACCCCAAGGGTCAGACATGACTCGGTGCTTGCACAGGGGATACCTTTACCTTTATTACTTAAAGGAGAATGCAGTGGAGAGATACATGGCTACTGCCACTGCAATCCTTGGGGCTCTGTCCACCGACAAGTACAGGAATCTGTTCTCTTTTTATTGCAGTCAAAGGCAATCTTTGTTTGATTGTTCATTTGTTCAGTTTTTAACCAATTGCTCTCACCAAGCTGGCTTGCAGTGGGCCATAGCATTAAAACCACCACAGTAAATTATAAAGAAAAACAACAAGAAGAGTTGGTTTTTAGATGCCGTTTTTCTCTATCCGGAGGAGTCTCAAAGCGGCTTACAGTCGCCTTCCTTTTCCTCTCCCCACAACAGACAGCCTGTGAGGGAAGGGAGGCTGAGAGAGCCCTGAGATTACTGAAGAAGAAGAAGAAAAAGAAGAAGAAGAAGAGTTGGTTCTTCGATGCCGCTTTTCTCTACCCGAAGGAGTCTCAAAACGGTTTACAGTCACCTTCCCTTTCCTCTCCCCGCAACAGACACCCTGTGAGGGAGGAGAGGCTGAGAGAGCCCTGAGATTACTGAAGAAGAAGAAGAAGAAGAAGAGTTGGTTCTTCGATGCCGCTTTTCTCTACCCGAAGGAGTCTCAAAGCGGTTTACAGTCGCCTTCCCTTTCCTCTCCCCACAACAGACACCCTGTGAGGGAGGAGAGGCTGAGAGAGCCCTGAGATTACTGAAGAAGAAGAAGAGTTGGTTCTTATATGCCGCTTTTCCCTACTCGAAGGAGGCTCAAAGTGGCTTACAGTGGCCTTCCCATTCCTCTCCCCACAACAGACACCCTGTGGGGTGGGTGAGGCTGAGAGAGCCCTGAGATTCCTGCTCGGTCAGAACAGCTTCATCAGTGCCGTGGCAAGCCCAAGGTCACCTACCTGGCTGCAAGTGGAGCGGAAGTGTGGAATCAAACCCAGCTTTCTAGATTAGAAGCTGCCTCTCTTAACTACTATAAAAATCTGACTCTTGCCATCCTTCCATTGATGACAGCACTAATCCTCCCCCCCCCATCTGTCCCCAAAATCCCACCCATCCAGCAACCCAGGATATTAAGATATAAGTAGGAGAAAAGGCCTGATGACCAGATCAGTCTGAGGAAGGGTCTGTGATCTTAGCTCTCACCCTGCCTCAACTAAATGCCTAGTGGAAGAGCTCCGTCTAGCAGGCCCTGCAGTTAAAATAGGGGCAAACCACCAGTCTTACTCAGGTGAGGGGTAGTCAACCTGTGGTCCTCCAGATGTTCATGGCCTACAACTCCCATGAGCCCCTGCCAGCGTTTTCTGGCAGGGGCTCATGGGAATTGTAGGCCATGGACATCTGGAGGACCACAGGTTGACTACCTCTGCCCTAAGAGATTGGGTGTCCACCTTTTTCCTATTGCATTGGCCAAGCCAATCTGAATTCAGTGGTGCGAATATCTCCTAGACTGCTGGAGGGGCAAGGTTTAGGTGTTTGAACATGTGTGCTCTTCCACAGTGTACTATAGGGAAGCTGGTCCTTGGAATGAGGGCCAAGGAGGGTTACATAGTCTATATCTGTTGGTTGCAAACTTGGGGCAGAGAAAGCCGTTCCTCCTTTGGCTAAAAATCACCTCTCTCTGAGGTCCTGACCTGAATAAGCCAGGCGATTTTGATCCCGTTCAGACCTTGGAAGTAAAGCCTAGTATTTGGGTGGGAGACCTTCCAAGATTTGAATGGTAGTTCCACCTAGAAACAGTAGGGGTCATGATGCGGAAGGAAACCACCCTGGATTTCCCTTGTTTGGTTGCCAGAAAATCTACAGACCTCCTGGCTGCCCTTCATGCCGTATGATAATAATAATTAATAATAATAATATTTTGTTCCTCCTGGAATGACAGCTGTCATTTCTCCTAGCAATCTAAAGCCTGGGAAAAGCCTGGGAAAAGTCCGTTTCGTACTGGGAAATCTGCTGCCCAGCTACCATGTGGTAGCACAAATCTGAAGTGGACAAGTTGCGTTGGGTCAAATGCTCCCCCGTGCAGAAACAGGAAGAGGTGGGGGGTAACCTGCCCCAAATCAAACTCCAACCTGTAGCCTGGCGCAAAGCCTCCAGTGCGGAAATGGATGTCTCCTGAGTTTGCGCCTACCAGATCAAAGAGCTTTGTGTGCAAACTGTATTTCCTTTAGGGAAATCACCATCCCTTGTCTCTACCAATGCTTCTGTTCCTGTACCAATGGCTTCCTATGGGCACTGCTGTTATTCTCAGTAAAGGCTGAATTCCTTTCATAGATTCATAGAATCATAGAGTTGGAAGGGGCCACACAGGGCATCTAGTGCAACCCCCTGCTCAATGCAGGATCAGCCCTAAGCATCCTAAAGCATCCAAGAAAAGTGTGTATCCAACCTTTGCTTGAAGACTGCCAGTGAGGGGGAGCTCACCACCTCCTTAGGCAGCCCATTCCACTGCTGAACTGCTCTGTCTGTGAAAATTTCTTCCTGATATCTAGCCTATATCGTTGTACTTGTAGTTTAAACCCATTACTGCGTGTCCTTTCCTCTGCAGCCAATGGGAACAGCATCCTGCCCTCCTCCAAGTGACAACCTTTCAAATACTTAAAGAGGGCCATCAACCTCCTTTTCTCCATGCTGAACATTCCCAAGTCCCTCAACCTATCTTCATAGGGCTTGGTCCCTTGGCCCCAGATCATCCTCGTTGCTCTCCTCTGTACCCTTCCAATTTTATCTACGTCCTTCTTGAAGTGAGGCCTCCAGAACTGCACACAGTAGTCCAGGTGTGGTCTGACCAGTGCCGTATACAATGGGACTATGATATCTTGTGATTTTGATGTGATGCCCCTGTTGATACAGCCCAAAATGGCATTTGCCTTTTTTACCGCTGCATCACACTGCCTGCTCATGTTTAGTTTACAATCCACAAGTACCCCAAGGTCTCGTTCACACACAGTGTTACCTAGAAGCGTATCCCCCATCCAGTAGGCATGCGTTTAATTTTTCTGACCCAAATGCAGAAATTTACATTTATCTTTATTAAATTGCATCTTGTTCTCATTTGCCCATTTTTCCATTGTGTTCAGATCTCGTTGAACTCTGTCTCTATCTTCCGGAGTATTTGCCACTTTCTACTCAGTGGAGTTGTGCTGGATTTCTTCAAAGAGAGAACTGCCCCTACAGAAGATTTCTAGTTCCTGGTATGAGGCAGCAGCTGGACAGATGCTTATCCTAGATGCTTGAGGCTGATCTTGCCTTGAGCAGGGGGTGGGACTAGATGGCCTGCATGGCCCCTTCCCACTCTAGGATTCTAGGAGTCTAGTTCAGCAGTGGAAGAGGCTGCCTAAGGAGATGGGGAGCTCCCCCTCACAGGCAGTCTTCAAGCAGCGGCTGGAGAGATCCTTCTCCTGGATGCTGGAGGCTGATCCTGTCTTGAGCAGGGGGGTGGGGCTGGATGGCCTAAATGGCCCCTTCCCATTCGCCGATCTTATGAGTCTAGTTCAGCAGTGGAATGGGCTGCCTAAGGAGGTGGGGAGCTCCCCCTCACTGGCCGTCTTCAAGCAGGGGCTGGACAGAGTCTTATCCTGGATGCTGGAGGCTGATCCGTATTTGAGCAGGGGGTGGGTGTCACACACCGCGGCTGACTCTGCTGGATCAGAAGCGACCTCTTGAATAGAACTGCTCCGGACACATGTGGTGCTAAGAAGCTACTCCTTATTGAAAAGTTCCATAAGATGATGTGAAACACAGCATGGTAGGCACAGGGGATGCATTGACAGAGACAAAGATGTTTCGTGGGCTGTCACCCCTCCACCGCAGACTGGCACACCCGTGCCAACCCTCCCTGACACTCCTGTGCAGACCCTGGCACCAGAGAGAGAAAAGCCAAATCAAGCCGTATTTTTATTTATTTATTTGTTTGTTTGTTTGTTTGTTTGTTTATTTATTTATTTATTTATTTATTTATTTACTCGTTCATTCATTCATTCATTCATTCATTCATTCATTCATTCATTCACCACCCTCCACGGAGGCTCATGGCAGTTTACATGGAACATAAGAACACAAGAACAGTACATGAAACAGTCTATAACATATAAATAACCGTACTATAATAGTAACTAGTAAAAAAGCCCATTGTATGTTTAAATACAATGGGCGGCTGGCGTCGAGGTGGTGGAGCTCCAGATCGGTGAAGAGTCGTTGCAGGGCGTGGCGGCGGTTGGGCTTCTCCCCACGGCTGGGGGGCGTCTCCCGGGCCTTGTGCGGCGGCTGCGGCGGCGGCTTTTGGGGCCGATTCCCGGCCTGGGGAAGGGAGCGATGCTGGCGGATGGCACCCAGGGCTTGTGTGGCAGCGGCGGCTTGTGCGGCGGGCTGAGGCGTGGGGAGGCGCTTTGCGGCTCTGGCAGCAGTGCGGCTCACATCAGAGCCACTGGGGCAGGTGAAAGCGGCGGCCGAGTGTGTCGGCGGCCGAGAAGAAGCCGGTTCGGAGGGCGGCAAGGCGGGCTGCTGGTGGCCGTATGCGGGCTGCTGGCGACAGGAGGAGGCGGTGGTCCTGCTGGAGGTGCGTCCAGCTCAGCGGCAAGTGGGGAAATGGCGGATGTGGGCGGCCAGTCCAGGGCGGGCCAAGTGGCCAATAGGGAGGCGCGCTACGCGGCTCCTGATTGGACGCCTCCGAGTTTTTATCCTGGACCGGTCCCGCCCTAACTCCTCCCCACAACCCCTTACTCTTTTATATAGTCCGTGGCGTTCCACCAGGTGGGGGCCAGAACAGAGAATGTTCTGGCCCTGGTTGAGCAAAGCATCATGGGAGAGCAACTAAAATCCACTTCTTGTTCTCAAGCAGGACTTGGAGCTTGGCTTCCCCAACCCACTTGATTGCAAACCAAAGAGGAGTTTGTCAGCACACCTGGCAAGTACAGAGAGACAAAGGCACCCCACCCAAGACTCCCCTCCAGCCAGCCAAACACATTGTCTTGTAAAGGGAACTGGCCACCCTCTTTCAGCCCCAAATCTAATCCAAGGCCCATTCCGCACAAGGACCAATGTTGCCAATTGGTTTCACAAAGCAATAACGCTATTTTAAATAGTGGAATCTCGGCGTTCCACATACCTGCATTTGTAGTGGAATCCAGTAGCATTTCATTCGTTCCCCACAGATTTCCGGTCTCGCAGGAATCGCTAGAAAGGAAGCGATATTTTTCTGTGCTTGTTCCCGCCCCTGGCCGTCAATCAAATGGAACAGCCAATGGGCGGCTGTTATCATGCTCCCGAAAAGCCCCTTTCCCTTTAAGCACAGTTAAAAAAAAACACACACATTTCAACAAATATGCCTTGATTCTTCCTAACGTAGAGACCCATCTAGCTGGCATGTGAGCTGGTGAGTCATCATTACCACGCTCCCCCCGAGTGGAAAAAAAAGATCCCCCCCCCCCATGCACGGGCGCGATTTTCAGCCGAAATTAAAGGGAACTGGCAAACAGGGGGCTGTGTTTTTCTTGGGGACTTAGGGGAGCTTTAAAGCACTTCTGTGGAGGGACTGTAGCCGGAGAAGCCTCGCTGGGTGAATGAAGGCTCGCTGGTTCGTTGCTTTCTGCTCGCTCCGAGGAAAAAAAAATGGCGACCGCTTCGCCGGAAGTTCGGAGGAGAGAGCCAGCGGGAGGGACTTTGTTGAAGCCGCTACATTGAGAATGCACAGGTCTTTTTTGCAAGTGTTGCAGGTTGTTGGCAGGAGTGTACCGATTTTCTGAGGGTGAATCCACTTTTCTGGATTCCCCGGAAATCGCTACAACGAAGCGATTTTCGCGCGAGTGTTGCAGGAGTGTTGCAGATTGCTCACGACGTCATGCGGAATGTAGTTTTAATGGCGAAAACAAAATGCAAGACTAGTGCTATATTTAAGTCGTGCGGAATGGACCCAAGATTTAGCCTTTGGCTTTTCCTTTACCACTGTCCCCAGGCACAGGCAATCATCCAGGATTTGCCAGAAATGGGCCATCAGGCCTTCTAGATAGGAAATATTTCTTCATATTCCCAGCAGTTCATTTCTTTGTCTCCAATCAAGTATAGAACCATGGATTCCTCAATGTGGACTCAGAAGAAAAAAGAAATCACAAGGCACAATGACATAGTAGTCTTCTCTATGTTTATGTGAAAAGGTTATAACATAAAGTCTAAATGGTCAAACGTATGATCAAACATAAAGAGTCAACCAAAACGGGATCCTAGGTTAAGTGACCCCGCTTTCTCTTTTATCTTCATCAGTTAAGTGACCCGCTTTCTCTTTTATCTTCATCAGCTCTTCATCAGTGGTTGCTCTGAGAGCCAGTTTGGTGTAGTGGTTAGGAGTGCAGACTTCTAATCTGGCATGCCGGGTTCGATTCTGCGCTCTCCCACAGGCAACCATCTGGGTGACCTTGGGCTCGCCACGGCACTGATAAAGCTGTTCTGACCGGGCAGTGATATCAGGGCTCTCTCAGCCTCACCCACCCCACAGGGTGTCTGTTGTGGGAGAGGAATGGGAATGCGACTGTAAGCCGCTTTGAGCCTCCTTCGGGTAGGGGAAAGTGGCATATAAGAACCAACTCTTCTTCTTCTTCTTTCATAAAGTGCCCCAAGATGAAATCCCCAGATGATTATGAGCATTTTGCCAATGTGATACTACAACTACTACTATGACAGTATATTGGAAGAGCAACCACTGATGAAGATAAAACCGAAAGTTTCTTTGTCTCAGCAACCCATTTCTTTGTTGGGACCCAGCCATGATTGTTACCGGCCATCAAACTCTTTGTCCAAGCCCTGGACAAGGTAGGATCAGCCCCCTGTAACCTCAGGCCACAAATTTCCTTTAAGTATCGGGCTCCCCCAGCCACAAAGGGCAGTCAGTTTCCAGGCTACAGAAATGCTGTCTGACGCTTGTCTTGGTCCCTTGTCTGTCGCCCCGAATCGCTTCCCTGGACCTCCAGAACTCTACTCCACCCAGAAGACAGGTAGATATCACTTTCCTTCAACCCCTTAGTACAGGTTCCTCCCCTATAAGCCTTTTCCTTGTGCGCTAGTGGCTAGGAACACATATTTCTATGCCAGAGTGCGCCTGTGTTGTCTTTTGTCTAATTAGTGTGTGTTAATAAAACCCTTCCATGTTTAGATCACTGTCTGCCTCGGTTCTATCTCAGTGACATAATTACCCAGTAAACCGTGCAATGAAAGGTTCCTTCCTTCCTTCCTTCCTTCCTTCCTTCCTTCCTTCCTTCCTTCCTTCCTTCCTTCCTTCCTTCCTTCCTTCCTTCCTTGCCTGCCTTCCTTCCTTCCTTCCTTCCTTCCTTCCTTCCTTCCTTCCTTCCTTCCTTCCTTCCTTCCTTCCTGCCTTCCTTGCCTTCCTTCCTTCCTTCCTTCCTTCCTTCCTTCCTTCCTTCCTTCCTTCCTTCCTTCCTTGCCTGCCTTCCTTGCCTTCCTTCCTTCCTTCCTTCCTTCCTTCCTTCCTTCCTTCCTTCCTTCCTTCCTTCCTTCCTTCCTTCCTTCCTTGCCTGCCTTCCTTGCCTTCCTTCCTTCCTTCCTTCCCCTTTTCCCTCCCTCCCTCCCTTCCTTCCTTCCTTCCTTCCTTCCTTCCTTCCTTCCTTCCTTCCTTCCTTCCTTCCTTCCTTCCTTCCTTCCCTGCCTTCCTTGCCTGCCTTCCTTCCTTGCCTTCCTTCCTTCCTTCCTTCCTTCCTTCCTTCCTTCCTTCCTTCCTTCCTTCCTTCCTTCCTGCCTGCCTGCCTGCCTGCCTGCCTTCCTTCCTTCCTTCCTTCCTTCCTTCCTTCCTTCCTTCCTTCCTTCCTTCCTTCCTTCCTTCCTTCCTTCCTTCCTTCCTTCCTTCCCGCTGGGTCACAATCGTCCAATAACCCCGATAATGTCCCATTAAAACAGATATAAAAGCATAAAACAAGTTACATATATAAAACCCCCTCAAGATACGGCAGCCAAAAAACAGCATTGGGATGGGCTGCCTCAGGAGGTGGGGAGCTCCCCTTCACTGGCAGACTTCCAGCAGCTACAGGGCAGATCCTTCTCCTGGATGCTGGAGGCTGATCTTGTACTGAGCAGGGGATTGACTAGGCGGCCTGTGTGGCTCCTTCCTAATCTATGACTCTTGGACAAAAAGCCGGCTCTCGTGATATAGCTGTGTAATCTATGGTGGCGTACATTGTATTCCTGTAATGGCTTCTAGGGCATCATCTTCTCTCTCTGTAACCCACTTTCTGCATCAAGATAGGTCATGCCTTGGGCAAGTTGTTCTTTCTGTTTGTTCACCTGCGTTGTTTCCCAAGTCTTTAATCAAAAAGAACTTAAGTCCCTTCCAGGGAGGTCTCTGCCCCCTTTCTTTGGGCAGCTTCTTGCCGCCACTGCTAGGAAATTGGGGGAATCCTACTAGCCAGACAGGCTCATTTCAGGTGGGGCCTTGGGGGTCAAAGATGGAGAACCCACCACCTCCCGAGGAAGCCTGTTCCACTGAGGAACCGCTCTGACTGTCAGGAACTTCTTCCGGAGGTTTAGACGGAATTTATTTTGCATTAATTTCATCCCATTGGTTTTGGTCCGTCTGTCTGGGACAAAAGAGAAAAACTCTGCTCCATCCTCTATATCAGGGGTAATCAGCCTGTGGTGCTCCAGATGTTCAAGGACTACAATTCCCATGAGACCCTGTCAGAAAATGCTGGCAGGGACTCATGGGGATTGTAGTCCATGGCCATCTGGAGGACCAGAGGCACATAAATATAACAAACAAACAAACAAACAAATAAATGAATGAATTAATAAATAAATAAAAGTGGTTTGCGATTACCTGTCTCTGTGTTCCTTGGAGGAAGTCCATCCAAATCCTTTGAGGTCTCCCATCCAAATACTAGCCCTTCTTAGCCTCTGAAAACTGACAGGACTGGGCTATCCTGGTCAAAGCTGCATTGTGCATTATTGAGAAAAATATCAAGGATGTCCTGCAGGGAGCATCAGAGGAGATGTGCTTTTAGCATAGCTAGGATAGGAACTTCCTGATGATTTCCAAATACTCCGCTCCAGTGTCTTGATGGGCTCAGCAGAAGACTTCCTGCTCCTTTGAATAGACTTCCTGCCTGCTTGAGTCCCAAACAGAACAACAGAAGAATTACTGCCGGCAATAGACAGCGGGTTAGGTCTCTCCTCTGTCTTTCTATACAGAGTTGTTTGTCTTCACAGTGAAATGATCGTCTTCATTTGAGCAAGCTGGTCCTCTGATCCTCTTTTGCAAATCAAAACCCTGCTGAAAGAAAGGACCCAGTAGCAGGAGAGGCAAAAGACCCTGGAAAGTTGTGGCCGGACTGAGTGGTGGACCAGTTGTGTTAACGGTATAAGGCAGCAATTATATGGCATTTGAGGAAGACTCGAAGCCCAGTGGTAGAGCTCAGAAGGTTGTAGGTTCTATCCCTGGAACCTCCAGTTAATAAACGGACCACTTAGAAGGTGATATAAAAGATTCAAAATGCCGGAGACAATGGAGATTGGCTGCCAGTCTGGGTGGTGGCCAT